>NW_027184838.1:0-122818 GCF_040668555.2 Bombus flavifrons | reverse complement strand
GAATAACGTTATATAGTATTACGTTATAACGTATAACGTTATATAGTATTACGTTATAACGTATAACGTTATATAGTATTACGTTATAACGTATAACGTTATATAGTATTACGTTATAACGTATAACGTTATATAGTATTACGTTATAACGTATAACGTTATATAGTATTACCATATAACGTATAACGTTATGTAGTATTACGTTATAACGTATAACGTTATATAGTATTACGTTATAACGTTATATAGTATTACGTTATAACGTATAACGTTATATAGTATTACGTTATAACGTATAACGTTATATACTATTACGTTATAACGTATAACGTTATATAGTATCACCATATAACGTAAAACGTTATATAGTATCACCATGTAACGTATAATGTTATATAGTACCACCATGTAACGTATAACGTTATATAGTATTACGTTATAACGTATAACGTTATATAGTATGACGTTATAACGTATAACGTTATATAGTATTACCATATAACGTATAACGTTATATAGTATTACCATATAACGTATAACGTTATATAGTATTACCATATAACGTATAACGTTATATAGTATTACGTTATAACGTATAACGTTATATAGTATTACGTTATAACGTATAACGTTATATAGTATTACGTTATAACGTATAACGTTATATAGTATTACGTTATAACGTATAACGTTATTTAGTATTACCATATAACGTATAACGTTATATAGTATTACCATATAATGTATAACGTTATATAGTATTACCATATAACGTATAACGTTATATAGTATTACGTTATAACGTATAACGTTATATAGTATTACGTTATAACGTATAACGTTATAGAGTATTACCATATAACGTATAACGTTATATAGTATTACGTTATAACGTATAACGTTATATAGTATTACGTTATAACGTATAACGTTATATAGTATTACGTTATAACGTATAACGTTATATAGTATTACGTTATAACGTATAACGTTATATAGTATTACGTTATAACGTATAACGTTATATAGTATTACGTTATAACGTATAACGTTATATAGTATCACCATGTAACGTATAACGTTATATAGTATCACCATGTAACGTATAACATTATATAGTATCACCATGTAACGTATAACGTTATATAGTATTACGTCATAACGTATAACGTTATATAGTATGACGTTATAACATATAACGTTATATAGTATTACGTTATAACGTATAACGTTATATAGTATTACGTTATAACGTATAACGTTATATAGTATTACGTTATAACGTATAACGTTATATAGTATTACGTTATAACGTTTAACGTTATATAGTATTACCATATCACGTATAAAGTTATATAGTATTACGGTATAACGTATAACGTTATATACTATTACGTTATAACGTTATATAGTATCACCATGTAACGTATAACGTTATATAGTATTACGTTATAACGTATAACGTTATATAGTATCACCATGTAACGTACAACGTTATATAGTATTACGTTATAACGTATAACGTTATATAGTATTACGTTATAACGTATAACGTTATATAGTATTACGTTATATCGTATAACGTTATATAGTATTACGTTATAACGTATAACGTTATATAGTATTACCATATAACGTATAACGTTATATAGTATTAGGTTATAACGTTATATAGTATCACCATATAACGTATAACGTTATATAGTATTACGTTATATCGTATAACGTTATATAGTATTACGTTATAACGTATAACGTTATATAGTATTACGTTATAACGTATAACGTTATATAGTATTACGTTATAACGTATAACGTTATATAGTATTACGTTATAACGTATAACGTTATATAGTATTACGTTATAACGTATAACGTTATATAGTATTACGTTATAACGTATAACGTTATATAGTATTACCATAAAACGTATAACGTTATATAGTATTAGGTATAACGTTATATAGTATCACCATATAACGTATAACGTTATATAGTATTACGTTATATCGTATAACGTTATATAGTATTACGTTATAACGTATACGTTATATAGTATTACGTTATAACGTATAACGTTATATAGTATGACGTTATAACGTATAACGTTATATAGTATTACGTTATAACGTATAACGTTATATAGTATTACGTTATAACGTATAACGTTATTTAGTATTACCATATAACGTATAACGTTATGTAGTATTACGTTATAACGTATAACGTTATATAGTATTACGTTATAACGTATAACGTTATATAGTATTACCATATCACGTATAACGTTATATAGTATTACGGTATAACGTATAACGTTATATACTATTACGTTATAACGTTATATAGTATCACCATGTAACGAATAACGTTATATAGTATTACGTTATAACGTATAACGTATAACGTTATATAGTATTACGTTATAACGTATAACGTTATTTAGTATTACGTTATAAAGTATAACGTTATATAGTATTACCATATAACGTATAACGTTATATAGTATTACCATATAACGTATAACGTTATATAGTATCACCATGTAACGTATAACGTTATATAGTATTACGTTATAACGTATAACGTTATATAGTATGACGTTATAACGTATAACGTTATATAGTATTACCATATATCGTATAACGTTATATAGTATTACCATGTAACGTGTAACGTTATATAGTATCACCATGTAACGTATAACATTATATAGTATTACGTTATAACGTATAACGTTATATAGTATCACCATGTAACGTATAACGTTATATAGTATTACGTTATAACGTATAACGTTATATAGTATGACGTTATAACGTATAACGTTATATAGTATTACCATATAACGTATAACGTTATATAGTATTACCATATAAAGTATAACGTTATATAGTATTACCATATAACGTATAACGTTATATAGTATCACCATGTAACGTATAACGTTATATAGTATTACGTTATAACGTATAACGTTATATAGTATGACGTTATAACGTATAACGTTATATAGTATTACGTTATAACGTATAACGTTATATAGTATTACGTTATAACGTATAACGTTATTTAGTATTACCATATAACGTATAACGTTATGTAGTATTACGTTATAACGTATAACGTTATATAGTATTACGTTATAACGTATAACGTTATATAGTATTACCATATAACGTATAACGTTATATAGTATTACGTTATAACGTATAACGTTATATAGTATTACCATATAACGTATAACGTTATATAGTATTACGTTATAACGTATAACGTTATATACTATTACGTTATAACGTATAACGTTATATAGTGTCACCATATAACGTAAAACGTTATATAGTATCACCATGTAACGTATAACGTTATATAGTATCACCATGTAACGTATAACGTTATATAGTAATACGTTATAACGTATAACGTTATATAGTATTACGTTATAACGTATAACGTTATATAGTATTACCATATCACGTATAACGTTATATAGTATTACGTTATAACGTATAACGTTATATAGTATTACGTTATAACGTATAACGTTATATAGTATTACGTTATAACGTTTAACGTTATATAGTATTACCATATCACGTATAAAGTTATATAGTATTACGGTATAACGTATAACGTTATATACTATTACGTTATAACGTTATATAGTATCACCATGTAACGTATAACGTTATATAGTATTACGTTATAACGTATAACGTTATATAGTATCACCATGTAACGTACAACGTTATATAGTATTACGTTATAACGTATAACGTTATATAGTATTACGTTATAACGTATAACGTTATATAGTATGACGTTATAACGTATAACGTTATATAGTATTACCATATAACGTATAACGTTATATAGTATTACCATATAAAGTATAACGTTATATAGTATTACCATATAACGTATAACGTTATATAGTATCACCATGTAACGTATAACGTTATATAGTATTACGTTATAACGTATAACGTTATATAGTATGACGTTATAACGTATAACGTTATATAGTATTACGTTATAACGTATAACGTTATATAGTATTACGTTATAACGTATAACGTTATTTAGTATTACCATATAACGTATAACGTTATGTAGTATTACGTTATAACGTATAACGTTATATAGTATTACGTTATAACGTATAACGTTATATAGTATTACCATATAACGTATAACGTTATATAGTATTACGTTATAACGTATAACGTTATATAGTATTACCATATAACGTATAACGTTATATAGTATTACGTTATAACGTATAACGTTATATACTATTACGTTATAACGTATAACGTTATATAGTGTCACCATATAACGTAAAACGTTATATAGTATCACCATGTAACGTATAACGTTATATAGTATTACGTTATAACGTATAACGTTATATAGTATGACGTTATAACGTATAACGTTATATAGTATTACCATATAACGTATAACGTTATATAGTATTACCATATAACGTATAACGTTATATAGTATTACCATATAACGTATAACGTTATATAGTATTACCATATAACGTATAACGTTATATAGTATTACCATATAACGTATAACGTTATATAGTATTACGTTATAACGTATAACGTTATATAGTATTACGTTAAAACGTATAACGTTATATAGTATTACGTTATAACGTATGACGTTATATAGTATTACGTTATAACGTATAACGTTATATAGTATTACGTTATAACGTATAACGTTATTTAGTATTACCATATAACGTATAACGTTATATAGTATTACGTTATAACGTATAACGTTATATAGTATGACGTTATAACGTATAACGTTATATAGTATTACGTTATAACGTATAACGTTATATAGTATTACGTTATAACGTATAACGTTATTTAGTATTACCATATAACGTATAACGTTATGTAGTATTACGTTATAACGTATAACGTTATATAGTATTACGTTATAACGTATAACGTTATATAGTATTACGTCATAACGTATAACGTTATATAGTATTACGTTATAACGTATAACGTTATATAGTATTACGTTATAACGTATAACGTTATTTAGTATTACCATATAACGTATAACGTTATGTAGTATTAGGTTATAACGTATAACGTTATATAGTATTACGTTATAACGTATAACGTTATATAGTATTACGTTATAACGTATAACGTTATATAGTATTACCATATAACGTATAACGTTATATAGTATTACGTTATAACGTATAACGTTACATAGTATTACGCTATAACGGATAACGTTACATAGTATTACGTTATAACGGATAACGTTATATAGTATTACGTTATAACGTTATATAGTATTACGTTATAACGTTATATAGTATTACGTTATAACGTTATATAGTATTACGTTATAACGTATAACGTTATATAGTATGATGTTATAACGTATAACGTTATATAGTATTACGTTATAACGTATAACGTTATGTAGTATTACGTTATAACGTATAACGTTATATAGTATTACGTTATAACGTATAACGTTATATAGTATTACGTTATAACGTATAACGTTATATAGTATTACGTTATAACGTATAACGTTATATAGTATTACGTTATAACGTATAACGTTATTTAGTATTACCATATAACGTATAACGTTATGTAGTATTACGTTATAACGTATAACGTTATATAGTATTACGTTATAACGTATAACGTTATATGGTATTACGTTATAACGTATAACGTTATATAGTATTACGTTATAACGTATAACGTTATATAGTATTACGTTATAACGTATAACGTTACATAGTATTACGCTATAACGGATAACGTTACATAGTATTACGTTATAACGGATAACGTTATATAGTATTACGTTATAACGTTATATAGTATTACGTTATAACGTTATATAGTATTACGTTATAACGTATAACGTTATATAGTATTACGTTATAACGTATAACATTATATGGTACTACGTTATAACGTATAACGTTATATAGTATTACGTTATAACGTATAACATTATATGGTATTACGTTATAACGTATAACGTTATATAGTATTACGTTATAACGTATAACGTTATATAGTATTACGTTATAACGTATAACATTATATGGTATTACGTTATAACGTATAACGTTATATAGTATTACGTTATAACGTATAACGTTATATAGTATTACCATATAACGTATAACGTTATATAGTATCACCATGTAACGCATAACGTTATATAGTATCACCATGTAACGTATAACGTTATATAGTATTACGTTATAACGTATAACGTTATATAGTATGACGTTATAACGTATAACGTTATATAGTATTACGTTATAACGTATAACATTATATAGTATTACGTTATAACGTATAACGTTATATAGTATTACGTTATAACGTATAACGTTATATAGTATTACGTTATAACGTTTAACGTTATATAGTATTACCATATCACGTATAAAGTTATATAGTATTACGGTATAACGTATAACGTTATATAGTATTAGGTTATAACGTTATATAGTATCACCATATAACGTATAACGTTATATAGTATTACGTTATATCGTATAACGTTATATAGTATTACGTTATAACGTATAACGTTATATAGTATTACGTTATAACGTATAACGTTATATAGTATTACGTTATAACGTATAACGTTATACAGTATCACCATGTAACGTATAACGTTATATAGTATCACCATGTAACGTATAACATTATATAGTATCACCATGTAACGTATAACGTTATATAGTATTACGTTATAACGTATAACGTTATATAGTATGACGTTATAACATATAACGTTATATAGTATTACGTTATAACGTATAACGTTATATAGTATTACGTTATAACGTATAACGTTACATAGTATTACGCTATAACGGATAACGTTACATAGTATTACGTTATAACGGATAACGTTATATAGTATTACGTTATAACGTTATATAGTATTACGTTATAACGTTATATAGTATTACGTTATAACGTATAACGTTATATAGTATTACGTTATAACGTATAACATTATATGGTACTACGTTATAACGTATAACGTTATATAGTATTACGTTATAACGTATAACATTATATGGTATTACGTTATAACGTATAACGTTATATAGTATTACGCTATAACGTATAACGTTATATAGTATTACGTTATATCGTATAACGTTATATAGTATTACGTTATAACGTATAACGTTATATAGTATTACCATATAACGTATAACGTTATATAGTATTAGGTTATAACGTTATATAGTATCACCATATAACGTATAACGTTATATAGTATTACGTTATATCGTATAACGTTATATAGTATTACGTTATAACGTATAACGTTATATAGTATTACGTTATAACGTATAACGTTATATAGTATTACGTTATAACGTATAACGTTATATAGTATTACGTTATAACGTATAACGTTATATAGTATTACGTTATAACGTATAACATTATATAGTATTACGTTATAACGTATAACATTATATAGTATTACGTTATAACGTATAACGTTATATAGTATCACCATGTAACGTATAACGTTATATAGTATCACCATGTAACGTATAACGTTATATAGTATCACCATGTAACGTATAACGTTATATAGTATTACGTTATAACGTATAACGTTATATAGTATGACGTTATAACGTATAACGTTATATAGTATTACGTTATAACGTATAACGTTATATAGTATTACGTTATAACGTATAACGTTATTTAGTATTACCATATAACGTATAACGTTATGTAGTATTACGTTATAACGTATAACGTTATATAGTATTACGTTATAACGTATAACGTTATATAGTATTACGTCATAACGTATAACGTTATATAGTATTACGTTATAACGTATAACGTTATATAGTATGATGTTATAACGTATAACGTTATATAGTATTACGTTATAACGTATAACGTTATGTAGTATTACGTTATAACGTATAACGTTATATAGTATTACGTTATAACGTATAACGTTATATAGTATTACGTTATAACGTATAACGTTATATAGTATTACGTTATAACGTATAACGTTATATAGTATTACGTTATAACGTATAACGTTATTTAGTATTACCATATAACGTATAACGTTATGTAGTATTACGTTATAACGTATAACGTTATATAGTATTACGTTATAACGTATAACGTTATATGGTATTACGTTATAACGTATAACGTTATATAGTATTACGTTATAACGTATAACGTTATATAGTATTACGTTATAACGTATAACGTTACATAGTATTACGCTATAACGGATAACGTTACATAGTATTACGTTATAACGGATAACGTTATATAGTATTACGTTATAACGTTATATAGTATTACGTTATAACGTTATATAGTATTACGTTATAACGTATAACGTTATATAGTATTACGTTATAACGTATAACGTTATATGGTATTACGTTATAACGTATAACGTTATATAGTATTACGTTATAACGTATAACATTATATGGTACTACGTTATAACGTATAACGTTATATAGTATTACGTTATAACGTATAACATTATATGGTATTACGTTATAACGTATAACGTTATATAGTATTACGTTATAACGTATAACGTTATATAGTATTACGTTATAACGTATAACATTATATGGTATTACGTTATAACGTATAACGTTATATAGTATTACGTTATAACGTATAACGTTATATAGTATTACCATATAACGTATAACGTTATATAGTATTACCATATAACGTATAACGTTATATAGTATCACCATGTAACGTATAACGTTATATAGTATCACCATGTAACGCATAACGTTATATAGTATCACCATGTAACGTATAACGTTATATAGTATTACGTTATAACGTATAACGTTATATAGTATGACGTTATAACGTATAACGTTATATAGTATTACGTTATAACGTATAACATTATATAGTATTACGTTATAACGTATAACGTTATATAGTATTACGTTATAACGTATAACGTTATATAGTATTACGTTATAACGTTTAACGTTATATAGTATTACCATATCACGTATAAAGTTATATAGTATTACGGTATAACGTATAACGTTATATAGTATTAGGTTATAACGTTATATAGTATCACCATATAACGTATAACGTTATATAGTATTACGTTATATCGTATAACGTTATATAGTATTACGTTATAACGTATAACGTTATATAGTATTACGTTATAACGTATAACGTTATATAGTATTACGTTATAACGTATAACGTTATATAGTATCACCATGTAACGTATAACGTTATATAGTATCACCATGTAACGTATAACATTATATAGTATCACCATGTAACGTATAACGTTATATAGTATTACGTTATAACGTATAACGTTATATAGTATGACGTTATAACATATAACGTTATATAGTATTACGTTATAACGTATAACGTTATATAGTATTACGTTATAACGTATAACGTTATATAGTATTACGTTATAACGTATAACGTTATATAGTATTACGTTATAACGTTTAACGTTATATAGTATTACCATATCACGTATAAAGTTATATAGTATTACGGTATAACGTATAACGTTATATACTATTACGTTATAACGTTATATAGTATCACCATGTAACGTATAACGTTATATAGTATTACGTTATAACGTATAACGTTATATAGTATCACCATGTAACGTACAACGTTATATAGTATTACGTTATAACGTATAACGTTATATAGTATTACGTTATAACGTATAACGTTATATAGTATTACGTTATATCGTATAACGTTATATAGTATTACGTTATAACGTATAACGTTATATAGTATTACCATATAACGTATAACGTTATATAGTATTAGGTTATAACGTTATATAGTATCACCATATAACGTATAACGTTATATAGTATTACGTTATATCGTATAACGTTATATAGTATTACGTTATAACGTATAACGTTATATAGTATTACGTTATAACGTATAACGTTATATAGTATTACGTTATAACGTATAACGTTATATAGTATTACGTTATAACGTATAACGTTATATAGTATTACGTTATAACGTATAACGTTATATAGTATTACCATATAACGTATAACGTTATATAGTATTAGGTTATAACGTTATATAGTATCACCATATAACGTATAACGTTATATAGTATTACGTTATATCGTATAACGTTATATAGTATTACGTTATAACGTATAACGTTATATAGTATTACGTTATAACGTATAACGTTATATAGTATGACGTTATAACGTATAACGTTATATAGTATTACGTTATAACGTATAACGTTATATAGTATTACGTTATAACGTATAACGTTATTTAGTATTACCATATAACGTATAACGTTATGTAGTATTACGTTATAACGTATAACGTTATATAGTATTACGTTATAACGTTATATAGTATTACGTTATAACGTATAACGTTATATAGTATTACGTTATAACGTATAACGTTATATAGTATTGCGTTATAACGTATAACGTTACATAGTATTACGCTATAACGGATAACGTTACATAGTATTACGTTATAACGGATAACGTTATATAGTATTACGTTATAACGTTATATAGTATTACGTTATAACGTTATATAGTATTACGTTATAACGTATAACGTTATATAGTATTACGTTATAACGTATAACTTTATATAGTATTACGTTATAACGTATAACGTTATATAGTATTACCATATAACGTATAACGTTATATAGTATTACGTTATAACGTATAACGTTATATACTATTACGTTATAACGTATAACGTTATATAGTATCACCATATAACGTAAAACGTTATATAGTATCACCATGTAACGTATAATGTTATATAGTATCACCATGTAACGTATAACGTTATATAGTATTACGTTATAACGTATAACGTTATATAGTATGACGTTATAACGTATAACGTTATATAGTATTACCATATAACGTATAACGTTATATAGTATTACCATATAACGTATAACGTTATATAGTATTACCATATAACGTATAACGTTATATAGTATTACGTTATAACGTATAACGTTATATAGTATTACGTTATAACGTATAACGTTATATAGTATTACGTTATAACGTATAACGTTATTTAGTATTACCATATAACGTATAACGTTATATAGTATTACCATATAATGTATAACGTTATATAGTATTACCATATAACGTATAACGTTATATAGTATTACGTTATAACGTATAACGTTATATAGTATTACGTTATAACGTATAACGTTATATAGTATTACCATATAACGTATAACGTTATATAGTATTACGTTATAACGTATAACGTTATATAGTATTACGTTATAACGTATAACGTTATATAGTATTACGTTATAACGTATAACGTTATATAGTATTACGTTATAACGTATAACGTTATATAGTATTACGTTATAACGTATAACGTTATATAGTATTACGTTATAACGTATAACGTTATATAGTATCACCATGTAACGTATAACGTTATATAGTATCACCATGTAACGTATAACATTATATAGTATCACCATGTAACGTATAACGTTATATAGTATTACGTTATAACGTATAACGTTATACAGTATGACGTTATAACATATAACGTTATATAGTATTACGTTATAACGTATAACGTTATATAGTATTACGTTATAACGTATAACGTTATATAGTATTACGTTATAACGTATAACGTTATATAGTATTACGTTATAACGTTTAACGTTATATAGTATTACCATATCACGTATAAAGTTATATAGTATTACGGTATAACGTATAACGTTATATACTATTACGTTATAACGTTATATAGTATCACCATGTAACGTATAACGTTATATAGTATTACGTTATAACGTATAACGTTATATAGTATCACCATGTAACGTACAACGTTATATAGTATTACGTTATAACGTATAACGTTATATAGTATTACGTTATAACGTATAACGTTATATAGTATTACGTTATATCGTATAACGTTATATAGTATTACGTTATAACGTATAACGTTATATAGTATTACCATATAACGTATAACGTTATATAGTATTAGGTTATAACGTTATATAGTATCACCATATAACGTATAACGTTATATAGTATTACGTTATATCGTATAACGTTATATAGTATTACGTTATAACGTATAACGTTATATAGTATTACGTTATAACGTATAACGTTATATAGTATTACGTTATAACGTATAACGTTATATAGTATTACGTTATAACGTATAACGTTATATAGTATTACGTTATAACGTATAACGTTATATAGTATTACGTTATAACGTATAACGTTATATAGTATTACCATAAAACGTATAACGTTATATAGTATTAGGTTATAACGTTATATAGTATCACCATATAACGTATAACGTTATTTAGTATTACGTTATATCGTATAACGTTATATAGTATTACGTTATAACGTATAACGTTATATAGTATGACGTTATAACGTATAACGTTATATAGTATTACGTTATAACGTATAACATTATATAGTATTACGTTATAACGTATAACGTTATATAGTATTACGTTATAACGTATAACGTTATATAGTATTACGTTATAACGTTTAACGTTATATAGTATTACCATATCACGTATAAAGTTATATAGTATTACGGTATAACGTATAACGTTATATAGTATTAGGTTATAACGTTATATAGTATCACCATATAACGTATAACGTTATATAGTATTACGTTATATCGTATAACGTTATATAGTATTACGTTATAACGTATAACGTTATATAGTATTACGTTATAACGTATAACGTTATATAGTATTACGTTATAACGTATAACGTTATATAGTATCACCATGTAACGTATAACGTTATATAGTATCACCATGTAACGTATAACATTATATAGTATCACCATGTAACGTATAACGTTATATAGTATTACGTTATAACGTATAACGTTATATAGTATGACGTTATAACATATAACGTTATATAGTATTACGTTATAACGTATAACGTTATATAGTATTACGTTATAACGTATAACGTTATATAGTATTACGTTATAACGTATAACGTTATATAGTATTACGTTATAACGTTTAACGTTATATAGTATTACCATATCACGTATAAAGTTATATAGTATTACGGTATAACGTATAACGTTATATACTATTACGTTATAACGTTATATAGTATCACCATGTAACGTATAACGTTATATAGTATTACGTTATAACGTATAACGTTATATAGTATCACCATGTAACGTACAACGTTATATAGTATTACGTTATAACGTATAACGTTATATAGTATTACGTTATAACGTATAACGTTATATAGTATTACGTTATATCGTATAACGTTATATAGTATTACGTTATAACGTATAACGTTATATAGTATTACCATATAACGTATAACGTTATATAGTATTAGGTTATAACGTTATATAGTATCACCATATAACGTATAACGTTATATAGTATTACGTTATATCGTATAACGTTATATAGTATTACGTTATAACGTATAACGTTATATAGTATTACGTTATAACGTATAACGTTATATAGTATTACGTTATAACGTATAACGTTATATAGTATTACGTTATAACGTATAACGTTATATAGTATTACGTTATAACGTATAACGTTATATAGTATTACGTTATAACGTATAACGTTATATAGTATTACCATATAACGTATAACGTTATATAGTATTAGGTTATAACGTTATATAGTATCACCATATAACGTATAACGTTATATAGTATTACGTTATGTCGTATAACGTTATATAGTATTACGTTATAACGTATAACGTTATATAGTATTACGTTATAACGTATAACGTTATATAGTATGACGTTATAACGTATAACGTTATATAGTATTACGTTATAACGTATAACGTTATATAGTATTACGTTATAACGTATAACGTTATTTAGTATTACCATATAACGTATAACGTTATGTAGTATTACGTTATAACGTATAACGTTATATAGTATTACGTTATAACGTTATATAGTATTACGTTATAACGTATAACGTTATATAGTATTACGTTATAACGTATAACATTATATGGTATTACGTTATAACGTATAACGTTATATAGTATTACGTTATAACGTATAACATTATATGGTATTACGTTATAACGTATAACGTTATATAGTATTACGTTATAACGTATAACGTTATATAGTATTGCGTTATAACGTATAACGTTACATAGTATTACGCTATAACGGATAACGTTACATAGTATTACGTTATAACGGATAACGTTATATAGTATTACGTTATAACGTTATATAGTATTACGTTATAACGTTGTATAGTATTACGTTATAACGTATAACGTTATATAGTATTACGTTATAACGTATAACATTATATGGTATTACGTTATAACGTATAACGTTATATAGTATTACGTCATAACGTATAACATTATATGGTATTACGTTATAACGAATAACGTTATATAGTATTACGTTATAACGTATAACGTTATATAGTATTACGTTATAACGTATAACATTATATGGTATTACGTTATAACGTATAATGTTAAATAGTATTACGTTATAACGTATAACGTTATATAGTATTACGTTATAACGTATAACGTTATATAGTATTACCATATAACGTATAACGTTATATAGTATTACGTTATAACGTATAACTTTATATAGTATTACGTTATAACGTATAACGTTATATAGTATTACCATATAACGTATAACGTTATATAGTATTACGTTATAACGTATAACGTTATATACTATTACGTTATAACGTATAACGTTATATAGTATCACCATATAACGTAAAACGTTATATAGTATCACCATGTAACGTATAATGTTATATAGTATCACCATGTAACGTATAACGTTATATAGTATTACGTTATAACGTATAACGTTATATAGTATGACGTTATAACGTATAACGTTATATAGTATTACCATATAACGTATAACGTTATATAGTATTACCATATAACGTATAACGTTATATAGTATTACCATATAACGTATAACGTTATATGGTATTACGTTATAACGTATAACGTTATATAGTATTACGTTACAACGTATAACGTTATATAGTATTACGTTATAACGTATAACGTTATATAGTATTACGTTATAACGTATAACGTTATTTAGTATTACCATATAACGTATAACGTTATATAGTATTACCATATAATGTATAACGTTATATAGTATTACCATATAACGTATAACGTTATATAGTATTACGTTATAACGTATAACGTTATATAGTATTACGTTATAACGTATAACGTTATAGAGTATTACCATATAACGTATAACGTTATATAGTATTACGTTATAACGTATAACGTTATATAGTATTACGTTATAACGTATAACGTTATATAGTATTACGTTATAACGTATAACGTTATATAGTATTACGTTATAACGTATAACGTTATATAGTATTACGTTATAACGTATAACGATATATAGTATTACGTTATAACGTATAACGTTATATAGTATCACCATGTAACGTATAACGTTATATAGTATCACCATGTAACGTATAACATTATATAGTATCACCATGTAACGTATAACGTTATATAGTATTACGTCATAACGTATAACGTTATATAGTATGACGTTATAACATATAACGTTATATAGTATTACGTTATAACGTATAACGTTATATAGTATTACGTTATAACGTATAACGTTATATAGTATTACGTTATAACGTATAACGTTATATAGTATTACGTTATAACGTTTAACGTTATATAGTATTACCATATCACGTATAAAGTTATATAGTATTACGGTATAACGTATAACGTTATATACTATTACGTTATAACGTTATATAGTATCACCATGTAACGTATAACGTTATATAGTATTACGTTATAACGTATAACGTTATATAGTATCACCATGTAACGTACAACGTTATATAGTATTACGTTATAACGTATAACGTTATATAGTATTACGTTATAACGTATAACGTTATATAGTATTACGTTATATCGTATAACGTTATATAGTATTACGTTATAACGTATAACGTTATATAGTATTACCATATAACGTATAACGTTATATAGTATTAGGTTATAACGTTATATAGTATCACCATATAACGTATAACGTTATATAGTATTACGTTATATCGTATAACGTTATATAGTATTACGTTATAACGTATAACGTTATATAGTATTACGTTATAACGTATAACGTTATATAGTATTACGTTATAACGTATAACGTTATATAGTATTACGTTATAACGTATAACGTTATATAGTATTACGTTATAACGTATAACGTTATATAGTATTACGTTATAACGTATAACGTTATATAGTATTACCATAAAACGTATAACGTTATATAGTATTAGGTTATAACGTTATATAGTATCACCATATAACGTATAACGTTATATAGTATTACGTTATATCGTATAACGTTATATAGTATTACGTTATAACGTATAACGTTATATAGTATTACGTTATAACGTATAACGTTATATAGTATGACGTTATAACGTATAACGTTATATAGTATTACGTTATAACGTATAACGTTATATAGTATTACGTTATAACGTATAACGTTATTTAGTATTACCATATAACGTATAACGTTATGTAGTATTACGTTATAACGTATAACGTTATATAGTATTACGTTATAACGTATAACGTTATATAGTATTACCATATCACGTATAACGTTATATAGTATTACGGTATAACGTATAACGTTATATACTATTACGTTATAACGTTATATAGTATCACCATGTAACGAATAACGTTATATAGTATTACGTTATAACGTATAACGTATAACGTTATATAGTATTACGTTATAACGTATAACGTTATTTAGTATTACGTTATAAAGTATAACGTTATATAGTATTACCATATAACGTATAACGTTATATAGTATTACCATATAACGTATAACGTTATATAGTATCACCATGTAACGTATAACGTTATATAGTATTACGTTATAACGTATAACGTTATATAGTATGACGTTATAACGTATAACGTTATATAGTATTACCATATATCGTATAACGTTATATAGTATTACCATGTAACGTGTAACGTTATATAGTATCACCATGTAACGTATAACGTTATATAGTATTACGTTATAACGTATAACGTTATATAGTATCACCATGTAACGTATAACGTTATATAGTATTACGTTATAACGTATAACGTTATATAGTATGACGTTATAACGTATAACGTTATATAGTATTACCATATAACGTATAACGTTATATAGTATTACCATATAAAGTATAACGTTATATAGCATTACCATATAACGTATAACGTTATATAGTATCACCATGTAACGTATAACGTTATATAGTATTACGTTATAACGTATAACGTTATATAGTATGACGTTATAACGTATAACGTTATATAGTATTACGTTATAACGTATAACGTTATATAGTATTACGTTATAACGTATAACGTTATTTAGTATTACCATATAACGTATAACGTTATGTAGTATTACGTTATAACGTATAACGTTATATAGTATTACGTTATAACGTATAACGTTATATAGTATTACCATATAACGTATAACGTTATATAGTATTACGTTATAACGTATAACGTTATATAGTATTACCATATAACGTATAACGTTATATAGTATTACGTTATAACGTATAACGTTATATACTATTACGTTATAACGTATAACGTTATATAGTGTCACCATATAACGTAAAACGTTATATAGTATCACCATGTAACGTATAACGTTATATAGTAATACGTTATAACGTATAACGTTATATAGTATTACGTTATAACGTATAACGTTATATAGTATTACCATATCACGTATAACGTTATATAGTATTACGTTATAACGTATAACGTTATATAGTATTACGTTATAACGTATAACGTTATATAGTATTACGTTATAACGTTTAACGTTATATAGTATTACCATATCACGTATAAAGTTATATAGTATTACGGTATAACGTATAACGTTATATACTATTACGTTATAACGTTATATAGTATCACCATGTAACGTATAACGTTATATAGTATTACGTTATAACGTATAACGTTATATAGTATCACCATGTAACGTACAACGTTATATAGTATTACGTTATAACGTATAACGTTATATAGTATTACGTTATAACGTATAACGTTATATAGTATTACGTTATATCGTATAACGTTATATAGTATTACGTTATAACGTATAACGTTATATAGTATTACCATATAACGTATAACGTTATATAGTATTAGGTTATAACGTTATATAGTATCACCATATAACGTATAACGTTATATAGTATTACGTTATATCGTATAACGTTATATAGTATCACCATGTAACGTATAACGTTATATAGTATCACCATGTAACGTATAACGTTATATAGTATTACGTTATAACGTATAACGTTATATAGTATGACGTTATAACGTATAACGTTATATAGTATTACCATATAACGTATAACGTTATATAGTATTACCATATAACGTATAACGTTATATAGTATTACCATATAACGTATAACGTTATATAGTATTACCATATAACGTATAACGTTATATAGTATTACGTTATAACGTATAACGTTATATAGTATTACGTTAAAACGTATAACGTTATATAGTATTACGTTATAACGTATGACGTTATATAGTATTACGTTATAACGTATAACGTTATATAGTATTACGTTATAACGTATAACGTTATTTAGTATTACCATATAACGTATAACGTTATATAGTATTACGTTATAACGTATAACGTTATATAGTATGACGTTATAACGTATAACGTTATATAGTATTACGTTATAACGTATAACGTTATATAGTATTACGTTATAACGTATAACGTTATTTAGTATTACCATATAACGTATAACGTTATGTAGTATTACGTTATAACGTATAACGTTATATAGTATTACGTTATAACGTATAACGTTATATAGTATTACGTCATAACGTATAACGTTATATAGTATTACGTTATAACGTATAACGTTATATAGTATTACGTTATAACGTATAACGTTATTTAGTATTACCATATAACGTATAACGTTATGTAGTATTAGGTTATAACGTATAACGTTATATAGTATTACGTTATAACGTATAACGTTATATAGTATTACGTTATAACGTATAACGTTATATAGTATTACCATATAACGTATAACGTTATATAGTATTACGTTATAACGTATAACGTTACATAGTATTACGCTATAACGGATAACGTTACATAGTATTACGTTATAACGGATAACGTTATATAGTATTACGTTATAACGTTATATAGTATTACGTTATAACGTTATATAGTATTACGTTATAACGTTATATAGTATTACGTTATAACGTATAACGTTATATAGTATGATGTTATAACGTATAACGTTATATAGTATTACGTTATAACGTATAACGTTATGTAGTATTACGTTATAACGTATAACGTTATATAGTATTACGTTATAACGTATAACGTTATATAGTATTACGTTATAACGTATAACGTTATATAGTATTACGTTATAACGTATAACGTTATATAGTATTACGTTATAACGTATAACGTTATTTAGTATTACCATATAACGTATAACGTTATGTAGTATTACGTTATAACGTATAACGTTATATAGTATTACGTTATAACGTATAACGTTATATGGTATTACGTTATAACGTATAACGTTATATAGTATTACGTTATAACGTATAACGTTATATAGTATTACGTTATAACGTATAACGTTACATAGTATTACGCTATAACGGATAACGTTACATAGTATTACGTTATAACGGATAACGTTATATAGTATTACGTTATAACGTTATATAGTATTACGTTATAACGTTATATAGTATTACGTTATAACGTATAACGTTATATAGTATTACGTTATAACGTATAACATTATATGGTACTACGTTATAACGTATAACGTTATATAGTATTACGTTATAACGTATAACATTATATGGTATTACGTTATAACGTATAACGTTATATAGTATTACGTTATAACGTATAACGTTATATAGTATTACGTTATAACGTATAACATTATATGGTATTACGTTATAACGTATAACGTTATATAGTATTACGTTATAACGTATAACGTTATATAGTATTACCATATCACGTATAACGTTATATAGTATTACGGTATAACGTATAACGTTATATACTATTACGTTATAACGTTATATAGTATCACCATGTAACGAATAACGTTATATAGTAATACGTTATAACGTATAACGTTATATAGTATTACGTTATAACGTATAACGTTATATAGTATTACCATATCACGTATAACGTTATATAGTATTACGTTATAACGTATAACGTTATGTAGTATTACGTTATAACGTATAACGTTATATAGTATTACGTTATAACGTATAACGTTATATAGTATTACGTCATAACGTATAACGTTATATAGTATTACGTTATAACGTATAACGTTATATAGTATTACCATATCACGTATAACGTTATATAGTATTACGTTATATCGTATAACGTTATATAGTATTACGTTATAACGTATAACGTTATATAGTATTACGTTATAACGTATAACGTTATATAGTATTACGTTATAACGTATAACGTTATATAGTATTACGTTATAACGTATAACGTTATATAGTATTACGTTATAACGTATAACGTTATATAGTATTACGTTATAACGTATAACGTTATATAGTATTACCATAAAACGTATAACGTTATATAGTATTAGGTTATAACGTTATATAGTATCACCATATAACGTATAACGTTATATAGTATTACGTTATATCGTATAACGTTATATAGTATTACGTTATAACGTATAACGTTATATAGTATTACGTTATAACGTATAACGTTATATAGTATGACGTTATAACGTATAACGTTATATAGTATTACGTTATAACGTATAACGTTATATAGTATTACGTTATAACGTATAACGTTATTTAGTATTACCATATAACGTATAACGTTATGTAGTATTACGTTATAACGTATAACGTTATATAGTATTACGTTATAACGTATAACGTTATATAGTATTACCATATCACGTATAACGTTATATAGTATTACGGTATAACGTATAACGTTATATACTATTACGTTATAACGTTATATAGTATCACCATGTAACGAATAACGTTATATAGTATTACGTTATAACGTATAACGTATAACGTTATATAGTATTACGTTATAACGTATAACGTTATTTAGTATTACGTTATAAAGTATAACGTTATATAGTATTACCATATAACGTATAACGTTATATAGTATTACCATATAACGTATAACGTTATATAGTATCACCATGTAACGTATAACGTTATATAGTATTACGTTATAACGTATAACGTTATATAGTATGACGTTATAACGTATAACGTTATATAGTATTACCATATATCGTATAACGTTATATAGTATTACCATGTAACGTGTAACGTTATATAGTATCACCATGTAACGTATAACGTTATATAGTATTACGTTATAACGTATAACGTTATATAGTATCACCATGTAACGTATAACGTTATATAGTATTACGTTATAACGTATAACGTTATATAGTATGACGTTATAACGTATAACGTTATATAGTATTACCATATAACGTATAACGTTATATAGTATTACCATATAAAGTATAACGTTATATAGCATTACCATATAACGTATAACGTTATATAGTATCACCATGTAACGTATAACGTTATATAGTATTACGTTATAACGTATAACGTTATATAGTATGACGTTATAACGTATAACGTTATATAGTATTACGTTATAACGTATAACGTTATATAGTATTACGTTATAACGTATAACGTTATTTAGTATTACCATATAACGTATAACGTTATGTAGTATTACGTTATAACGTATAACGTTATATAGTATTACGTTATAACGTATAACGTTATATAGTATTACCATATAACGTATAACGTTATATAGTATTACGTTATAACGTATAACGTTATATAGTATTACCATATAACGTATAACGTTATATAGTATTACGTTATAACGTATAACGTTATATACTATTACGTTATAACGTATAACGTTATATAGTGTCACCATATAACGTAAAACGTTATATAGTATCACCATGTAACGTATAACGTTATATAGTAATACGTTATAACGTATAACGTTATATAGTATTACGTTATAACGTATAACGTTATATAGTATTACCATATCACGTATAACGTTATATAGTATTACGTTATAACGTATAACGTTATATAGTATTACGTTATAACGTATAACGTTATATAGTATTACGTTATAACGTTTAACGTTATATAGTATTACCATATCACGTATAAAGTTATATAGTATTACGGTATAACGTATAACGTTATATACTATTACGTTATAACGTTATATAGTATCACCATGTAACGTATAACGTTATATAGTATTACGTTATAACGTATAACGTTATATAGTATCACCATGTAACGTACAACGTTATATAGTATTACGTTATAACGTATAACGTTATATAGTATTACGTTATAACGTATAACGTTATATAGTATTACGTTATATCGTATAACGTTATATAGTATTACGTTATAACGTATAACGTTATATAGTATTACCATATAACGTATAACGTTATATAGTATTAGGTTATAACGTTATATAGTATCACCATATAACGTATAACGTTATATAGTATTACGTTATATCGTATAACGTTATATAGTATCACCATGTAACGTATAACGTTATATAGTATCACCATGTAACGTATAACGTTATATAGTATTACGTTATAACGTATAACGTTATATAGTATGACGTTATAACGTATAACGTTATATAGTATTACCATATAACGTATAACGTTATATAGTATTACCATATAACGTATAACGTTATATAGTATTACCATATAACGTATAACGTTATATAGTATTACCATATAACGTATAACGTTATATAGTATTACGTTATAACGTATAACGTTATATAGTATTACGTTAAAACGTATAACGTTATATAGTATTACGTTATAACGTATGACGTTATATAGTATTACGTTATAACGTATAACGTTATATAGTATTACGTTATAACGTATAACGTTATTTAGTATTACCATATAACGTATAACGTTATATAGTATTACGTTATAACGTATAACGTTATATAGTATGACGTTATAACGTATAACGTTATATAGTATTACGTTATAACGTATAACGTTATATAGTATTACGTTATAACGTATAACGTTATTTAGTATTACCATATAACGTATAACGTTATGTAGTATTACGTTATAACGTATAACGTTATATAGTATTACGTTATAACGTATAACGTTATATAGTATTACGTCATAACGTATAACGTTATATAGTATTACGTTATAACGTATAACGTTATATAGTATTACGTTATAACGTATAACGTTATTTAGTATTACCATATAACGTATAACGTTATGTAGTATTAGGTTATAACGTATAACGTTATATAGTATTACGTTATAACGTATAACGTTATATAGTATTACGTTATAACGTATAACGTTATATAGTATTACCATATAACGTATAACGTTATATAGTATTACGTTATAACGTATAACGTTACATAGTATTACGCTATAACGGATAACGTTACATAGTATTACGTTATAACGGATAACGTTATATAGTATTACGTTATAACGTTATATAGTATTACGTTATAACGTTATATAGTATTACGTTATAACGTTATATAGTATTACGTTATAACGTATAACGTTATATAGTATGATGTTATAACGTATAACGTTATATAGTATTACGTTATAACGTATAACGTTATGTAGTATTACGTTATAACGTATAACGTTATATAGTATTACGTTATAACGTATAACGTTATATAGTATTACGTTATAACGTATAACGTTATATAGTATTACGTTATAACGTATAACGTTATATAGTATTACGTTATAACGTATAACGTTATTTAGTATTACCATATAACGTATAACGTTATGTAGTATTACGTTATAACGTATAACGTTATATAGTATTACGTTATAACGTATAACGTTATATGGTATTACGTTATAACGTATAACGTTATATAGTATTACGTTATAACGTATAACGTTATATAGTATTACGTTATAACGTATAACGTTACATAGTATTACGCTATAACGGATAACGTTACATAGTATTACGTTATAACGGATAACGTTATATAGTATTACGTTATAACGTTATATAGTATTACGTTATAACGTTATATAGTATTACGTTATAACGTTATATAGTATTACGTTATAACGTATAACGTTATATAGTATGACGTTATAACGTATAACGTTATATAGTATTACCATATAACGTATAACGTTATATAGTATTACCATATAACGTATAACGTTATATAGTATTACCATATAACGTATAACGTTATATAGTATTACCATATAACGTATAACGTTATATAGTATTACGTTATAACGTATAACGTTATATAGTATTACGTTAAAACGTATAACGTTATATAGTATTACGTTATAACGTATGACGTTATATAGTATTACGTTATAACGTATAACGTTATATAGTATTACGTTATAACGTATAACGTTATTTAGTATTACCATATAACGTATAACGTTATATAGTATTACGTTATAACGTATAACGTTATATAGTATGACGTTATAACGTATAACGTTATATAGTATTACGTTATAACGTATAACGTTATATAGTATTACGTTATAACGTATAACGTTATTTAGTATTACCATATAACGTATAACGTTATGTAGTATTACGTTATAACGTATAACGTTATATAGTATTACGTTATAACGTATAACGTTATATAGTATTACGTCATAACGTATAACGTTATATAGTATTACGTTATAACGTATAACGTTATATAGTATTACGTTATAACGTATAACGTTATTTAGTATTACCATATAACGTATAACGTTATGTAGTATTAGGTTATAACGTATAACGTTATATAGTATTACGTTATAACGTATAACGTTATATAGTATTACGTTATAACGTATAACGTTATATAGTATTACCATATAACGTATAACGTTATATAGTATTACGTTATAACGTATAACGTTACATAGTATTACGCTATAACGGATAACGTTACATAGTATTACGTTATAACGGATAACGTTATATAGTATTACGTTATAACGTTATATAGTATTACGTTATAACGTTATATAGTATTACGTTATAACGTTATATAGTATTACGTTATAACGTATAACGTTATATAGTATGATGTTATAACGTATAACGTTATATAGTATTACGTTATAACGTATAACGTTATGTAGTATTACGTTATAACGTATAACGTTATATAGTATTACGTTATAACGTATAACGTTATATAGTATTACGTTATAACGTATAACGTTATATAGTATTACGTTATAACGTATAACGTTATATAGTATTACGTTATAACGTATAACGTTATTTAGTATTACCATATAACGTATAACGTTATGTAGTATTACGTTATAACGTATAACGTTATATAGTATTACGTTATAACGTATAACGTTATATGGTATTACGTTATAACGTATAACGTTATATAGTATTACGTTATAACGTATAACGTTATATAGTATTACGTTATAACGTATAACGTTACATAGTATTACGCTATAACGGATAACGTTACATAGTATTACGTTATAACGGATAACGTTATATAGTATTACGTTATAACGTTATATAGTATTACGTTATAACGTTATATAGTATTACGTTATAACGTATAACGTTATATAGTATTACGTTATAACGTATAACATTATATGGTACTACGTTATAACGTATAACGTTATATAGTATTACGTTATAACGTATAACATTATATGGTATTACGTTATAACGTATAACGTTATATAGTATTACGTTATAACGTATAACGTTATATAGTATTACGTTATAACGTATAACATTATATGGTATTACGTTATAACGTATAACGTTATATAGTATTACGTTATAACGTATAACGTTATATAGTATTACCATATAACGTATAACGTTATATAGTATCACCATGTAACGTATAACGTTATATAGTATCACCATGTAACGCATAACGTTATATAGTATCACCATGTAACGTATAACGTTATATAGTATTACGTTATAACGTATAACGTTATATAGTATGACGTTATAACGTATAACGTTATATAGTATTACGTTATAACGTATAACATTATATAGTATTACGTTATAACGTATAACGTTATATAGTATTACGTTATAACGTATAACGTTATATAGTATTACGTTATAACGTTTAACGTTATATAGTATTACCATATCACGTATAAAGTTATATAGTATTACGGTATAACGTATAACGTTATATAGTATTAGGTTATAACGTTATATAGTATCACCATATAACGTATAACGTTATATAGTATTACGTTATATCGTATAACGTTATATAGTATTACGTTATAACGTATAACGTTATATAGTATTACGTTATAACGTATAACGTTATATAGTATTACGTTATAACGTATAACGTTATATAGTATTACGTTATAACGTATAACGTTATATAGTATTACGTTATAACGTATAACGTTATATAGTATTACGTTATAACGTATAACGTTATATAGTATTACGTTATAACGTATAACGTTATATAGTATTACCATATAACGTATAACGTTATATAGTATTAGGTTATAACGTTATATAGTATCACCATATAACGTATAACGTTATATAGTATTACGTTATATCGTATAACGTTATATAGTATTACGTTATAACGTATAACGTTATATAGTATTACGTTATAACGTATAACGTTATATAGTATGACGTTATAACGTATAACGTTATATAGTATTACGTTATAACGTATAACGTTATATAGTATTACGTTATAACGTATAACGTTATTTAGTATTACCATATAACGTATAACGTTATGTAGTATTACGTTATAACGTATAACGTTATATAGTATTACGTTATAACGTTATATAGTATTACGTTATAACGTATAACGTTATATAGTATTACGTTATAACGTATAACATTATATGGTATTACGTTATAACGTATAACGTTATATAGTATTACGTTATAACGTATAACATTATATGGTATTACGTTATAACGTATAACGTTATATAGTATTACGTTATAACGTATAACGTTATATAGTATTGCGTTATAACGTATAACGTTACATAGTATTACGCTATAACGGATAACGTTACATAGTATTACGTTATAACGGATAACGTTATATAGTATTACGTTATAACGTTATATAGTATTACGTTATAACGTTATATAGTATTACGTTATAACGTATAACGTTATATAGTATTACGTTATAACGTATAACATTATATGGTATTACGTTATAACGTATAACGTTATATAGTATTACGTCATAACGTATAACATTATATGGTATTACGTTATAACGAATAACGTTATATAGTATTACGTTATAACGTATAACGTTATATAGTATTACGTTATAACGTATAACATTATATGGTATTACGTTATAACGTATAATGTTAAATAGTATTACGTTATAACGTATAACGTTATATAGTATTACGTTATAACGTATAACGTTATATAGTATTACCATATAACGTATAACGTTATATAGTATTACGTTATAACGTATAACTTTATATAGTATTACGTTATAACGTATAACGTTATATAGTATTACCATATAACGTATAACGTTATATAGTATTACGTTATAACGTATAACGTTATATACTATTACGTTATAACGTATAACGTTATATAGTATCACCATATAACGTAAAACGTTATATAGTATCACCATGTAACGTATAATGTTATATAGTATCACCATGTAACGTATAACGTTATATAGTATTACGTTATAACGTATAACGTTATATAGTATGACGTTATAACGTATAACGTTATATAGTATTACCATATAACGTATAACGTTATATAGTATTACCATATAACGTATAACGTTATATAGTATTACCATATAACGTATAACGTTATATAGTATTACGTTATAACGTATAACGTTATATAGTATTACGTTATAACGTATAACGTTATATAGTATTACGTTATAACGTATAACGTTATTTAGTATTACCATATAACGTATAACGTTATATAGTATTACCATATAATGTATAACGTTATATAGTATTACCATATAACGTATAACGTTATATAGTATTACGTTATAACGTATAACGTTATATAGTATTACGTTATAACGTATAACGTTATATAGTATTACCATATAACGTATAACGTTATATAGTATTACGTTATAACGTATAACGTTATATAGTATTACGTTATAACGTATAACGTTATATAGTATTACGTTATAACGTATAACGTTATATAGTATTACGTTATAACGTATAACGTTATATAGTATTACGTTATAACGTATAACGTTATATAGTATTACGTTATAACGTATAACGTTATATAGTATCACCATGTAACGTATAACGTTATATAGTATCACCATGTAACGTATAACATTATATAGTATCACCATGTAACGTATAACGTTATATAGTATTACGTTATAACGTATAACGTTATATAGTATGACGTTATAACATATAACGTTATATAGTATTACGTTATAACGTATAACGTTATATAGTATTACGTTATAACGTATAACGTTATATAGTATTACGTTATAACGTATAACGTTATATAGTATTACGTTATAACGTATAACGTTATATAGTATTACGTTATAACGTTTAACGTTATATAGTATTACCATATCACGTATAAAGTTATATAGTATTACGGTATAACGTATAACGTTATATACTATTACGTTATAACGTTATATAGTATCACCATGTAACGTATAACGTTATATAGTATTACGTTATAACGTATAACGTTATATAGTATCACCATGTAACGTACAACGTTATATAGTATTACGTTATAACGTATAACGTTATATAGTATTACGTTATAACGTATAACGTTATATAGTATTACGTTATATCGTATAACGTTATATAGTATTACGTTATAACGTATAACGTTATATAGTATTACCATATAACGTATAACGTTATATAGTATTAGGTTATAACGTTATATAGTATCACCATATAACGTATAACGTTATATAGTATTACGTTATATCGTATAACGTTATATAGTATTACGTTATAACGTATAACGTTATATAGTATTACGTTATAACGTATAACGTTATATAGTATTACGTTATAACGTATAACGTTATATAGTATTACGTTATAACGTATAACGTTATATAGTATTACGTTATAACGTATAACGTTATATAGTATTACGTTATAACGTATAACGTTATATAGTATTACCATAAAACGTATAACGTTATATAGTATTAGGTTATAACGTTATATAGTATCACCATATAACGTATAACGTTATATAGTATTACGTTATATCGTATAACGTTATATAGTATTACGTTATAACGTATAACGTTATATAGTATTACGTTATAACGTATAACGTTATATAGTATGACGTTATAACGTATAACGTTATATAGTATTACGTTATAACGTATAACGTTATATAGTATTACGTTATAACGTATAACGTTATTTAGTATTACCATATAACGTATAACGTTATGTAGTATTACGTTATAACGTATAACGTTATATAGTATTACGTTATAACGTATAACGTTATATAGTATTACCATATCACGTATAACGTTATATAGTATTACGGTATAACGTATAACGTTATATACTATTACGTTATAACGTTATATAGTATCACCATGTAACGAATAACGTTATATAGTATTACGTTATAACGTATAACGTATAACGTTATATAGTATTACGTTATAACGTATAACGTTATTTAGTATTACGTTATAAAGTATAACGTTATATAGTATTACCATATAACGTATAACGTTATATAGTATTACCATATAACGTATAACGTTATATAGTATCACCATGTAACGTATAACGTTATATAGTATTACGTTATAACGTATAACGTTATATAGTATGACGTTATAACGTATAACGTTATATAGTATTACCATATATCGTATAACGTTATATAGTATTACCATGTAACGTGTAACGTTATATAGTATCACCATGTAACGTATAACGTTATATAGTATTACGTTATAACGTATAACGTTATATAGTATCACCATGTAACGTATAACGTTATATAGTATTACGTTATAACGTATAACGTTATATAGTATGACGTTATAACGTATAACGTTATATAGTATTACCATATAACGTATAACGTTATATAGTATTACCATATAAAGTATAACGTTATATAGTATTACCATATAACGTATAACGTTATATAGTATCACCATGTAACGTATAACGTTATATAGTATTACGTTATAACGTATAACGTTATATAGTATGACGTTATAACGTATAACGTTATATAGTATTACGTTATAACGTATAACGTTATATAGTATTACGTTATAACGTATAACGTTATTTAGTATTACCATATAACGTATAACGTTATGTAGTATTACGTTATAACGTATAACGTTATATAGTATTACGTTATAACGTATAACGTTATATAGTATTACCATATAACGTATAACGTTATATAGTATTACGTTATAACGTATAACGTTATATAGTATTACCATATAACGTATAACGTTATATAGTATTACGTTATAACGTATAACGTTATATACTATTACGTTATAACGTATAACGTTATATAGTGTCACCATATAACGTAAAACGTTATATAGTATCACCATGTAACGTATAACGTTATATAGTATCACCATGTAACGTATAACGTTATATAGTAATACGTTATAACGTATAACGTTATATAGTATTACGTTATAACGTATAACGTTATATAGTATTACCATATCACGTATAACGTTATATAGTATTACGTTATAACGTATAACGTTATATAGTATTACGTTATAACGTATAACGTTATATAGTATTACGTTATAACGTTTAACGTTATATAGTATTACCATATCACGTATAAAGTTATATAGTATTACGGTATAACGTATAACGTTATATACTATTACGTTATAACGTTATATAGTATCACCATGTAACGTATAACGTTATATAGTATTACGTTATAACGTATAACGTTATATAGTATCACCATGTAACGTACAACGTTATATAGTATTACGTTATAACGTATAACGTTATATAGTATTACGTTATAACGTATAACGTTATATAGTATTACGTTATATCGTATAACGTTATATAGTATTACGTTATAACGTATAACGTTATATAGTATTACCATATAACGTATAACGTTATATAGTATTAGGTTATAACGTTATATAGTATCACCATATAACGTATAACGTTATATAGTATTACGTTATATCGTATAACGTTATATAGTATCACCATGTAACGTATAACGTTATATAGTATCACCATGTAACGTATAACGTTATATAGTATTACGTTATAACGTATAACGTTATATAGTATGACGTTATAACGTATAACGTTATATAGTATTACCATATAACGTATAACGTTATATAGTATTACCATATAACGTATAACGTTATATAGTATTACCATATAACGTATAACGTTATATAGTATTACCATATAACGTATAACGTTATATAGTATTACGTTATAACGTATAACGTTATATAGTATTACGTTAAAACGTATAACGTTATATAGTATTACGTTATAACGTATGACGTTATATAGTATTACGTTATAACGTATAACGTTATATAGTATTACGTTATAACGTATAACGTTATTTAGTATTACCATATAACGTATAACGTTATATAGTATTACGTTATAACGTTATATAGTATTACGTTATAACGTATAACGTTATATAGTATTACGTTATAACGTATAACGTTATATAGTATTACGTTATAACGTATAACGTTATATAGTATGACGTTATAACGTATAACGTTATATAGTATTACCATATAACGTATAACGTTATATAGTATTACCATATAACGTATAACGTTATATAGTATTACCATATAACGTATAACGTTATATAGTATCACCATGTAACGTATAACGTTATATAGTATTACGTTATAACGTTTAACGTTATATAGTATGACGTTATAACGTATAACGTTATATAGTATTACCATATAACGTATAACGTTATATAGTATTACCATATAAAGTATAACGTTATATAGTATTACCATATAACGTATAACGTTATATAGTATCACCATGTAACGTATAACGTTATATAGTATTACGTTATAACGTATAACGTTATATAGTATGACGTTATAACGTATAACGTTATATAGTATTACGTTATAACGTATAACGTTATATAGTATTACGTTATAACGTATAACGTTATATAGTATTACCATATAACGTATAACGTTATTTAGTATTACCATATAACGTATAACGTTATATAGTATTACGTTATAACGTTATATAGTATTACGTTATAACGTATAACGTTATATAGTATTACGTTATAACGTATAACATTATATGGTATTACGTTATAACGTATAACGTTATATAGTATTACGTTATAACGTATAACATTATATGGTATTACGTTATAACGTATAACGTTATATAGTATTACGTTATAACGTATAACGTTATATAGTATTGCGTTATAACGTATAACGTTACATAGTATTACGCTATAACGGATAACGTTACATAGTATTACGTTATAACGGATAACGTTATATAGTATTACGTTATAACGTTATATAGTATTACGTTATAATGTTATATAGTATTACGTTATAACGTATATCGTTATATAGTATTACGTTATAACGTATAACATTATATGGTATTACGTTATAACGTATAACGTTATATAGTATTACGTCATAACGTATAACATTATATGGTATTACGTTATAACGAATAACGTTATATAGTATTACGTTATAACGTATAACGTTATATAGTATTACGTTATAACGTATAACATTATATGGTATTACGTTATAACGTATAATGTTAAATAGTATTACGTTATAACGTATAACGTTATATAGTATTACGTTATAACGTATAACGTTATATAGTATTACCATATAACGTATAACGTTATATAGTATTACGTTATAACGTATAACTTTATATAGTATTACGTTATAACGTATAACGTTATATAGTATTACCATATAACGTATAACGTTATATAGTATTACGTTAAAACGTATAACGTTATATACTATTACGTTATAACGTATAACGTTATATAGTATCACCATATAACGTAAAACGTTATATAGTATCACCATGTAACGTATAATGTTATATAGTATCACCATGTAACGTATAACGTTATATAGTATTACGTTATAACGTATAACGTTATATAGTATGACGTTATAACGTATAACGTTATATAGTATTACCATATAACGTATAACGTTATATAGTATTACCATATAACGTATAACGTTATATAGTATTACCATATAACGTATAACGTTATATAGTATTACGTTATAACGTATAACGTTATATAGTATTACGTTATAACGTATAACGTTATATAGTATTACGTTATAACGTATAACGTTATTTAGTATTACCATATAACGTATAACGTTATATAGTATTACCATATAATGTATAACGTTATATAGTATTACCATATAACGTATAACGTTATATAGTATTACGTTATAACGTATAACGTTATATAGTATTACGTTATAACGTATAACGTTATATAGTATTACCATATAACGTATAACGTTATATAGTATTACGTTATAACGTATAACGTTATATAGTATTACGTTATAACGTATAACGTTATATAGTATTACGTTATAACGTATAACGTTATATAGTATTACGTTATAACGTATAACGTTATATAGTATTACGTTATAACGTATAACGTTATATAGTATCACCATGTAACGTATAACGTTATATAGTATCACCATGTAACGTATAACATTATATAGTATCACCATGTAACGTATAACGTTATATAGTATTACGTTATAACGTATAACGTTATATAGTATGACGTTATAACATATAACGTTATATAGTATTACGTTATAACGTATAACGTTATATAGTATTACGTTATAACGTATAACGTTATATAGTATTACGTTATAACGTATAACGTTATATAGTATTACGTTATAACGTTTAACGTTATATAGTATTACCATATCACGTATAAAGTTATATAGTATTACGGTATAACGTATAACGTTATATACTATTACGTTATAACGTTATATAGTATCACCATGTAACGTATAACGTTATATAGTATTACCTTATAACGTATAACGTTATATAGTATCACCATGTAACGTACAACGTTATATAGTATTACGTTATAACGTATAACGTTATATAGTATTACGTTATAACGTATAACGTTATATAGTATTACGTTATATCGTATAACGTTATATAGTATTACGTTATAACGTATAACGTTATATAGTATTACCATATAACGTATAACGTTATATAGTATTAGGTTATAACGTTATATAGTATCACCATATAACGTATAACGTTATATAGTATTACGTTATATCGTATAACGTTATATAGTATTACGTTATAACGTATAACGTTATATAGTATTACGTTATAACGTATAACGTTATATAGTATTACGTTATAACGTATAACGTTATATAGTATTACGTTATAACGTATAACGTTATATAGTATTACGTTATAACGTATAACGTTATATAGTATTACGTTATAACGTATAACGTTATATAGTATTACCATAAAACGTATAACGTTATATAGTATTAGGTTATAACGTTATATAGTATCACCATATAACGTATAACGTTATATAGTATTACGTTATATCGTATAACGTTATATAGTATTACGTTATAACGTATAACGTTATATAGTATTACGTTATAACGTATAACGTTATATAGTATGACGTTATAACGTATAACGTTATATAGTATTACGTTATAACGTATAACGTTATATAGTATTACGTTATAACGTATAACGTTATTTAGTATTACCATATAACGTATAACGTTATGTAGTATTACGTTATAACGTATAACGTTATATAGTATTACGTTATAACGTATAACGTTATATAGTATTACCATATCACGTATAACGTTATATAGTATTACGGTATAACGTATAACGTTATATACTATTACGTTATAACGTTATATAGTATCACCATGTAACGAATAACGTTATATAGTATTACGTTATAACGTATAACGTATAACGTTATATAGTATTACGTTATAACGTATAACGTTATTTAGTATTACGTTATAAAGTATAACGTTATATAGTATTACCATATAACGTATAACGTTATATAGTATTACCATATAACGTATAACGTTATATAGTATCACCATGTAACGTATAACGTTATATAGTATTACGTTATAACGTATAACGTTATATAGTATGACGTTATAACGTATAACGTTATATAGTATTACCATATATCGTATAACGTTATATAGTATTACCATGTAACGTGTAACGTTATATAGTATCACCATGTAACGTATAACGTTATATAGTATTACGTTATAACGTATAACGTTATATAGTATCACCATGTAACGTATAACGTTATATAGTATTACGTTATAACGTATAACGTTATATAGTATGACGTTATAACGTATAACGTTATATAGTATTACCATATAACGTATAACGTTATATAGTATTACCATATAAAGTATAACGTTATATAGTATTACCATATAACGTATAACGTTATATAGTATCACCATGTAACGTATAACGTTATATAGTATTACGTTATAACGTATAACGTTATATAGTATGACGTTATAACGTATAACGTTATATAGTATTACGTTATAACGTATAACGTTATATAGTATTACGTTATAACGTATAACGTTATTTAGTATTACCATATATCGTATAACGTTATGTAGTATTACGTTATAACGTATAACGTTATATAGTATTACGTTATAACGTATAACGTTATATAGTATTACCATATAACGTATAACGTTATATAGTATTACGTTATAACGTATAACGTTATATAGTATTACCATATAACGTATAACGTTATATAGTATTACGTTATAACGTATAACGTTATATACTATTACGTTATAACGTATAACGTTATATAGTGTCACCATATAACGTAAAACGTTATATAGTATCACCATGTAACGTATAACGTTATATAGTATCACCATGTAACGTATAACGTTATATAGTAATACGTTATAACGTATAACGTTATATAGTATTACGTTATAACGTATAACGTTATATAGTATTACCATATCACGTATAACGTTATATAGTATTACGTTATAACGTATAACGTTATATAGTATTACGTTATAACGTATAACGTTATATAGTATTACGTTATAACGTTTAACGTTATATAGTATTACCATATCACGTATAAAGTTATATAGTATTACGGTATAACGTATAACGTTATATACTATTACGTTATAACGTTATATAGTATCACCATGTAACGTATAACGTTATATAGTATTACGTTATAACGTATAACGTTATATAGTATCACCATGTAACGTACAACGTTATATAGTATTACGTTATAACGTATAACGTTATATAGTATTACGTTATAACGTATAACGTTATATAGTATTACGTTATATCGTATAACGTTATATAGTATTACGTTATAACGTATAACGTTATATAGTATTACCATATAACGTATAACGTTATATAGTATTAGGTTATAACGTTATATAGTATCACCATATAACGTATAACGTTATATAGTATTACGTTATATCGTATAACGTTATATAGTATCACCATGTAACGTATAACGTTATATAGTATCACCATGTAACGTATAACGTTATATAGTATTACGTTATAACGTATAACGTTATATAGTATGACGTTATAACGTATAACGTTATATAGTATTACCATATAACGTATAACGTTATATAGTATTACCATATAACGTATAACGTTATATAGTATTACCATATAACGTATAACGTTATATAGTATTACCATATAACGTATAACGTTATATAGTATTACGTTATAACGTATAACGTTATATAGTATTACGTTAAAACGTATAACGTTATATAGTATTACGTTATAACGTATGACGTTATATAGTATTACGTTATAACGTATAACGTTATATAGTATTACGTTATAACGTATAACGTTATTTAGTATTACCATATAACGTATAACGTTATATAGTATTACGTTATAACGTTATATAGTATTACGTTATAACGTATAACGTTATATAGTATTACGTTATAACGTATAACGTTATATAGTATTACGTTATAACGTATAACGTTATATAGTATGACGTTATAACGTATAACGTTATATAGTATTACCATATAACGTATAACGTTATATAGTATTACCATATAACGTATAACGTTATATAGTATTACCATATAACGTATAACGTTATATAGTATCACCATGTAACGTATAACGTTATATAGTATTACGTTATAACGTTTAACGTTATATAGTATGACGTTATAACGTATAACGTTATATAGTATTACCATATAACGTATAACGTTATATAGTATTACCATATAAAGTATAACGTTATATAGTATTACCATATAACGTATAACGTTATATAGTATCACCATGTAACGTATAACGTTATATAGTATTACGTTATAACGTATAACGTTATATAGTATGACGTTATAACGTATAACGTTATATAGTATTACGTTATAACGTATAACGTTATATAGTATTACGTTATAACGTATAACGTTATATAGTATTACCATATAACGTATAACGTTATATAGTATTACGTTATAACGTATAACGTTATATAGTATTACCATATAACGTATAACGTTATATAGTATTACGTTATAACGTATAACGTTATATACTATTACGTTATAACGTATAACGTTATATAGTGTCACCATATAACGTAAAACGTTATATAGTATCACCATGTAACGTATAACGTTATATAGTATCACCATGTAACGTATAACGTTATATAGTAATACGTTATAACGTATAACGTTATATAGTATTACGTTATAACGTATAACGTTATATAGTATTACCATATCACGTATAACGTTATATAGTATTACGTTATAACGTATAACGTTATATAGTATTACGTTATATCGTATAACGTTATATAGTATTACGTTATAACGTATAACGTTATATAGTATTACCATATAACGTATAACGTTATATAGTATTAGGTTATAACGTTATATAGTATCACCATATAACGTATAACGTTATATAGTATTACGTTATATCGTATAACGTTATATAGTATCACCATGTAACGTATAACGTTATATAGTATCACCATGTAACGTATAACGTTATATAGTATTACGTTATAACGTATAACGTTATATAGTATGACGTTATAACGTATAACGTTATATAGTATTACCATATAACGTATAACGTTATATAGTATTACCATATAACGTATAACGTTATATAGTATTACCATATAACGTATAACGTTATATAGTATTACCATATAACGTATAACGTTATATAGTATTACGTTATAACGTATAACGTTATATAGTATTACGTTAAAACGTATAACGTTATATAGTATTACGTTATAACGTATGACGTTATATAGTATTACGTTATAACGTATAACGTTATATAGTATTACGTTATAACGTATAACGTTATTTAGTATTACCATATAACGTATAACGTTATATAGTATTACGTTATAACGTTATATAGTATTACGTTATAACGTATAACGTTATATAGTATTACGTTATAACGTATAACATTATATGGTATTACGTTATAACGTATAACGTTATATAGTATTACGTTATAACGTATAACATTATATGGTATTACGTTATAACGTATAACGTTATATAGTATTACGTTATAACGTATAACGTTATATAGTATTGCGTTATAACGTATAACGTTACATAGTATTACGCTATAACGGATAACGTTACATAGTATTACGTTATAACGGATAACGTTATATAGTATTACGTTATAACGTTATATAGTATTACGTTATAATGTTATATAGTATTACGTTATAACGTATATCGTTATATAGTATTACGTTATAACGTATAACATTATATGGTATTACGTTATAACGTATAACGTTATATAGTATTACGTCATAACGTATAACATTATATGGTATTACGTTATAACGAATAACGTTATATAGTATTACGTTATAACGTATAACGTTATATAGTATTACGTTATAACGTATAACATTATATGGTATTACGTTATAACGTATAATGTTAAATAGTATTACGTTATAACGTATAACGTTATATAGTATTACGTTATAACGTATAACGTTATATAGTATTACCATATAACGTATAACGTTATATAGTATTACGTTATAACGTATAACTTTATATAGTATTACGTTATAACGTATAACGTTATATAGTATTACCATATAACGTATAACGTTATATAGTATTACGTTAAAACGTATAACGTTATATACTATTACGTTATAACGTATAACGTTATATAGTATCACCATATAACGTAAAACGTTATATAGTATCACCATGTAACGTATAATGTTATATAGTATCACCATGTAACGTATAACGTTATATAGTATTACGTTATAACGTATAACGTTATATAGTATGACGTTATAACGTATAACGTTATATAGTATTACCATATAACGTATAACGTTATATAGTATTACCATATAACGTATAACGTTATATAGTATTACCATATAACGTATAACGTTATATAGTATTACGTTATAACGTATAACGTTATATAGTATTACGTTATAACGTATAACGTTATATAGTATTACGTTATAACGTATAACGTTATTTAGTATTACCATATAACGTATAACGTTATATAGTATTACCATATAATGTATAACGTTATATAGTATTACCATATAACGTATAACGTTATATAGTATTACGTTATAACGTATAACGTTATATAGTATGACGTTATAACGTATAACGTTATATAGTATTACCATATAACGTATAACGTTATATAGTATTACGTTATAACGTATAACGTTATATAGTATTACGTTATAACGTATAACGTTATATAGTATTACGTTATAACGTATAACGTTATATAGTATTACGTTATAACGTATAACGTTATATAGTATCACCATGTAACGTATAACGTTATATAGTATTACGTTATAACGTATAACGTTATATAGTATGACGTTATAACGTATAACGTTATATAGTATTACCATATAACGTATAACGTTATATAGTATTACCATATAACGTATAACGTTATATAGTATTACCATATAAAGTATAACGTTATATAGTATTACCATATAACGTATAACGTTATATAGTATCACCATGTAACGTATAACGTTATATAGTATTACGTTATAACGTATAACGTTATATAGTATTACCATATAACGTATAACGTTATATAGTATTACGTTATAACGTATAACGTTATATAGTATTACCATATAACGTATAACGTTATATAGTATTACGTTATAACGTATAACGTTATATACTATTACGTTATAACGTATAACGTTATATAGTATCACCATATAACGTAAAACGTTATATAGTATCACCATGTAACGTATAACGTTATATAGTATCACCATGTAACGTATAACGTTATATAGTATTACGTTATAACGTATAACGTTATATAGTATTACGTTATAACGTATAACGTTATTTAGTATTACCATATAACGTATAACGTTATGTAGTATTACGTTATAACGTATAACGTTATATAGTACTACGTTATAACGTATAACGTTATATAGTATTACCATATCACGTATAACGTTATATAGTATTACGGTATAACGTATAACGTTATATACTATTACGTTATAACGTTACATAGTATCACCATGTAACGTATAACGTTATATAGTATCACCATGTAACGTATAACGTTATATAGTATTACGTTATAACGTATAACGTTATATAGTATGACGTTATAACATATAACGTTATATAGTATTACGTTATAACGTATAACGTTTTATAGTATTACGTTATAACGTATAACGTTATATAGTATTACGTTATAACGTATAACGTTATATAGTATTACGTTATAACGTTTAACGTTATATAGTATTACCATATCACGTATAAAGTTATATAGTATTACGGTATAACGTATAACGTTATATACTATTACGTTATAACGTTATATAGTATCACCATGTAACGTATAACGTTATATAGTATTACGTTATAACGTATAACGTTATATAGTATCACCATGTAACGTACAACGTTATATAGTATTACGTTATAACGTATAACGTTATATAGTATTACGTTATAACGTATAACGTTATATAGTATTACGTTATATCGTATAACGTTATATAGTATTACGTTATAACGTATAACGTTATATAGTATTACCATATAACGTATAACGTTATATAGTATTAGGTTATAACGTTATATAGTATCACCATATAACGTATAACGTTATATAGTATTACGTTATATCGTATAACGTTATATAGTATTACGTTATAACGTATAACGTTATATAGTATTACGTTATAACGTATAACGTTATATAGTATTACGTTATAACGTATAACGTTATATATGTCGGAGATGAAAGGACATCGGAGTCCTCCCTTTGGAACCCCGGGAAAATCCCTTAACACCGTAGTCTAGATTCTATCATAGGCGTAATTAAACAATTGTCGTCTTTCGATCCGATTGTATTTGTTCAAGATTTGTGATAATGAGCTTGGGCTCGAGGCGATAGCCAGTCGCCGAACGTAGCCGCGGTCAAGGGATGAACGTTTTGCCTGACAAAGGTATGAAGTAATTCTATAGCTCTCCTTAAAAGAAATATCTCTGGCGACACATGACAGTAAACATTCCAACGGTCTCTGTCCCGTGGCCACACGCAGTTCCTATTCTTCGAGAAAGATGATTGCCAGATGTCGATGTCTCTCCACAGTACGTGATCAGCTAGCCCGAGGGCCGTTATAAACACTAATATCTAGTTACCTAAAGTCCTTCGAACAGATAAACAGTCTTTGTCCCAACTACGGGAAGATAGGGGAGATCTATTTCTTTCAACGAACGGCGTCTCCCACTAGCAACTTTCCCTCGAGGGCGGCTAGCATCTTTTTCTAACCACCGATATGGAGATTGACCAATTAGCAGCAACGCCAATTTCCCTCACCTTCTAAACGAAGGCTATCCTCGACGAATCCAAGAATCTCGTGTCCTTAGACACACCCCATCATAGTTTTCCTCTGCAGCATAATCGCGAAGGAAAGTCATTCTCTCTGGTGAAGTCGTATAAGCGAGTTACGTAACGTCTGCACGCTCGGTGGATATTCCACGTTTTAACAAAGAGTCCGACTTAGATTTTGTGAGCATGTTCATCCACCATCCCGTCGACCGCGGATTCGTTATTGAGCCTAGGATCATTGTCATTAGTTTCTCGAGTATCTAATTACCACGGTTCCTTGTCCAATCCTATAATAATCGTATCTGCACTAGTCAATGTCTTCTCTATTGCTTATCGACAATGCGTAAACCAAACGACGATTCGTTTCACGCCCCTAATCCTAATTGCAATGTAAACCCGACATATAGTATTACGTTATAACGTATAACGTTATATAGTATTACGTTATAACGTATAACGTTATATAGTATTACGTTATAACGTATAACATTATATAGTATTACGTTATAACGTATAACGTTATATAGTATCACCATGTAACGTATAACGTTATATAGTATCACCATGTAACGTATAACGTTATATAGTATTACGTTATAACGTATAACGTTATATAGTATGACGTTATAACGTATAACGTTATATAGTATTACGTTATAACGTATAACGTTATATAGTATTACCATATAACGTATAACGTTATATAGATTACGTTATAACGTATAACGTTATATAGTATTACGTTATAACGTATAACGTTATATAGTATTTCGTTATAACGTATAACGTTATATAGTATTACGTTATAACGTATAACTTTATATAGTATTACGTTATAACGTATAACGTTATATAGTATTACCATATAACGTATAACGTTATATAGTATTACGTTATAACGTATAACGTTATATACTATTACGTTATAACGTATAACGTTATATAGTATTACGTTATAACGTATAACGTTATATAGTATTACCATATAACGTATAACGTTATATAGTATTACCATATAACGTATAACGTTATATAGTATTACGTTATAACGTATAACGTTATATAGTATGACGTTATAACGTATAACGTTATATAGTATTACGTTATAACGTATAACGTTATATAGTATTACCATATAACGTATAACGTTATATAGATTACGTTATAACGTATAACGTTATATAGTATTACGTTATAACGTATAACGTTATATAGTATTTCGTTATAACGTATAACGTTATATAGTATTACGTTATAACGTATAACGTTATATAGTATTACGTTATAACGTATAACGTTATATAGTATTACGTTATAACGTATAACGTTATATAGTATCACCATGTAACGTATAACGTTATATAGTATCACCATGTAACGTATAACGTTATATAGTATCACCATGTAACGTATAACGTTATATAGTATTACGTTATAACGTATAACGTTATATAGTATGACGTTATAACGTATAACGTTATATAGTATTACGTTATAACGTATAACGTTATATAGTATTACGTTATAACGTTTAACGTTATATAGTATTACCATATCACGTATAAAGTTATATAGTATTACGGTATAACGTATAACGTTATATACTATTACGTTATAACGTTATATAGTATCACCATGTAACGTATAACGTTATATAGTATTACGTTATAACGTATAACGTTATATAGTATCACCATGTAACGTACAACGTTATATAGTATTACGTTATAACGTATAACGTTATATAGTATTACGTTATAACGTATAACGTTATATAGTATTACGTTATATCGTATAACGTTATATAGTATTACGTTATAACGTATAACGTTATATAGTATTACCATATAACGTATAACGTTATATAGTATTAGGTTATAACGTTATATAGTATCACCATATAACGTATAACGTTATATAGTATTACGTTATATCGTATAACGTTATATAGTATTACGTTATAACGTATAACGTTATATAGTATTACGTTATAACGTATAACGTTATATAGTATTACGTTATAACGTATAACGTTATATAGTATCACCATGTAACGTATAACGTTATATAGTATCACCATGTAACGTATAACGTTATATAGTATTACGTTATAACGTATAACGTTATATAGTATGACGTTATAACGTATAACGTTATATAGTATTACGTTATAACGTATAACGTTATATAGTATTACGTTATAACGTATAACGTTATTTAGTATTACCATATAACGTATAACGTTATGTAGTATTACGTTATAACGTATAACGTTATATAGTATTACGTTATAACGTATAACGTTATTTAGTATTACCATATAACGTATAACGTTATGTAGTATTACGTTATAACGTATAACGTTATATAGTATTACGTTATAACGTATAACGTTATATAGTATTACCATATAACGTATAACGTTATATAGTATTACGTTATAACGTATAACGTTATATAGTATTACGTTATAACGTATAACGTTATATAGAATTACGTTATAACGTATAACGTTATTTAGTATTACCATATAACGTATAACGTTATGTAGTATTACGTTATAACGTATAACGTTATATAGTATTACGTTATAACGTATAACGTTATATAGTATTACGTTATAACGTATAACGTTATATAGTATTACCATATCACGTATAACGTTATATAGTATTACGGTATAACGTATAACGTTATATACTATTACGTTATAACGTTATATAGTATCACCATGTAACGAATAACGTTATATAGTATTACGTTATAACGTATAACGTATAACGTTATACAGTATTACGTTATAACGTATAACGTTATATAGTATTACGTTATAACGTATAACGTTATTTAGTATTACCATATAACGTATAACGTTATATAGTATTACGTTATAACGTTATATAGTATTACGTTATAACGTATAACGTTATATAGTATTACGTTATAACGTATAACATTATATGGTATTACGTTATAACGTATAACGTTATATAGTATTACATTATAACGTATAACATTATATGGTATTACGTTATAACGTATAACGTTATATAGTATTACGTTATAACGTATAACGTTATATAGTATTACGTTATAACGTATAACGTTACATAGTATTACGCTATAACGGATAACGTTACATAGTATTACGTTATAACGGATAACGTTATATAGTATTACGTTATAACGTTATATAGTATTACGTTATAACGTTATATAGTATTACGTTATAACGTATAACGTTATATAGTATTACGTTATAACGTATAACATTATATGGTATTACGTTATAACGTATAACGTTATATAGTATTACGTTATAACGTATAACATTATATGGTATTACGTTATAACGTATAACGTTATATAGTATTACGTTATAACGTATAACGTTATATAGTATTACGTTATAACGTATAACGTTATATAGTATTACCATATAACGTATAACGTTATATAGTATTACGTTATAACGTATAACGTTATATAGTATCACCATATAACGTATAACGTTATATAGTATCACCATGTAACGTATAACGTTATATAGTATCACCATGTAACGTATAACGTTATATAGTATTACGTTATAACGTATAACGTTATATAGTATGACGTTATAACGTATAACGTTATATAGTATTACGTTATAACGTATAACGTTATATAGTATTACGTTATAACGTTTAACGTTATATAGTATTACCATATCACGTATAAAGTTATATAGTATTACGGTATAACGTATAACGTTATATACTATTACGTTATAACGTTATATAGTATCACCATGTAACGTATAACGTTATATAGTATTACGTTATAACGTATAACGTTATATAGTATTACGTTGTAACGTATAACATTATATGGTATTACGTTATAACGTATAACGTTATATAGTATTACGTTATAACGTATAACATTATATGGTATTACGTTATAACGTATAACGTTATATAGTATTACGTTATAACGTATAACGTTATATAGTATTACGTTATAACGTATAACGTTATATAGTATTACCATATAACGTATAACGTTATATAGTATTACGTTATAACGTATAACGTTATATAGTATCACCATATAACGTATAACGTTATATAGTATCACCATGTAACGTATAACGTTATATAGTATCACCATGTAACGTATAACGTTATATAGTATTACGTTATAACGTATAACGTTATATAGTATGACGTTATAACGTATAACGTTATATAGTATTACGTTATAACGTATAACGTTATATAGTATTACGTTATAACGTTTAACGTTATATAGTATTACCATATCACGTATAAAGTTATATAGTATTACGGTATAACGTATAACGTTATATACTATTACGTTATAACGTTATATAGTATCACCATGTAACGTATAACGTTATATAGTATTACGTTATAACGTATAACGTTATATAGTATCACCATGTAACGTACAACGTTATATAGTATTACGTTATAACGTATAACGTTATATAGTATTACGTTATAACGTATAACGTTATATAGTATTACGTTATATCGTATAACGTTATATAGTATTACGTTATAACGTATAACGTTATATAGTATTACCATATAACGTATAACGTTATATAGTATTAGGTTATAACGTTATATAGTATTACGTTATATCGTATAACGTTATATAGTATTCCGTTATAACGTATAACGTTATATAGTATTACGTTATAACGTATAACGTTATATAGTATTACGTTATAACGTATAAAGTTATATAGTATCACCATGTAACGTATAACGTTATATAGTATCACCATGTAACGTATAACGTTATATAGTATTACGTTATAACGTATAACGTTATATAGTATGACGTTATAACGTATAACGTTATATAGTATTACGTTATAACGTATAACGTTATATAGTATTACGTTATAACGTATAACGTTATGTAGTATTACGTTATAACGTATAACGTTATATAGTATTACGTTATAACGTATAACGTTATATAGTATTACGTTATAACGTATAACGTTATATAGTATTACGTTATAACGTATAACGTTATATAGTATTACCATATCACGTATAACGTTATATAGTATTACGGTATAACGTATAACGTTATATACTATTACGTTATAACGTTATATAGTATCACCATGTAACGAATAACGTTATATAGTATTACGTTATAACGTATAACGTATAACGTTATACAGTATTACGTTATAACGTATAACGTTATATAGTATTACGTTATAACGTATAACGTTATTTAGTATTACCATATAACGTATAACGTTATATAGTATTACGTTATAACGTTATATAGTATTACGTTATAACGTATAACGTTATATAGTATTACGTTATAACGTATAACATTATATGGTATTACGTTATAACGTATAACGTTATATAGTATTACGTTATAACGTATAACATTATATGGTATTACGTTATAACGTATAACGTTATATAGTATTACGTTATAACGTATAACGTTATATAGTATTACGTTATAACGTATAACGTTACATAGTATTACGCTATAACGGATAACGTTACATAGTATTACGTTATAACGGATAACGTTATATAGTATTACGTTATAACGTTATATAGTATTACGTTATAACGTTATATAGTATTACGTTATAACGTATAACGTTATATAGTATTACGTTATAACGTATAACATTATATGGTATTACGTTATAACGTATAACGTTATATAGTATTACGTTATAACGTATAACATTATATGGTATTACGTTATAACGTATAACGTTATATAGTATTACGTTATAACGTATAACGTTATATAGTATTACGTTATAACGTATAACGTTATATAGTATTACCATATAACGTATAACGTTATATAGTATTACGTTATAACGTATAACGTTATATACTATTACGTTATAACGTATAACGTTATATAGTATCACCATATAACGTATAACGTTATATAGTATCACCATGTAACGTATAACGTTATATAGTATCACCATGTAACGTATAACGTTATATAGTATTACGTTATAACGTATAACGTTATATAGTATTACGTTATAACGTATAACGTTATTTAGTATTACCATATAACGTATAACGTTATGTAGTATTACGTTATAACGTATAACGTTATATAGTACTACGTTATAACGTATAACGTTATATAGTATTACCATATCACGTATAACGTTATATAGTATTACGGTATAACGTATAACGTTATATACTATTACGTTATAACGTTACATAGTATCACCATGTAACGTATAACGTTATATAGTATCACCATGTAACGTATAACGTTATATAGTATTACGTTATAACGTATAACGTTATATAGTATGACGTTATAACATATAACGTTATATAGTATTACGTTATAACGTATAACGTTTTATAGTATTACGTTATAACGTATAACGTTATATAGTATTACGTTATAACGTATAACGTTATATAGTATTACGTTATAACGTTTAACGTTATATAGTATTACCATATCACGTATAAAGTTATATAGTATTACGGTATAACGTATAACGTTATATACTATTACGTTATAACGTTATATAGTATCACCATGTAACGTATAACGTTATATAGTATTACGTTATAACGTATAACGTTATATAGTATCACCATGTAACGTACAACGTTATATAGTATTACGTTATAACGTATAACGTTATATAGTATTACGTTATAACGTATAACGTTATATAGTATTACGTTATATCGTATAACGTTATATAGTATTACGTTATAACGTATAACGTTATATAGTATTACCATATAACGTATAACGTTATATAGTATTAGGTTATAACGTTATATAGTATCACCATATAACGTATAACGTTATATAGTATTACGTTATATCGTATAACGTTATATAGTATTACGTTATAACGTATAACGTTATATAGTATTACGTTATAACGTATAACGTTATATAGTATTACGTTATAACGTATAACGTTATATAGTATTACGTTATAACGTATAACGTTATATAGTATTACGTTATAACGTATAACATTATATAGTATTACGTTATAACGTATAACATTATATAGTATTACGTTATAACGTATAACGTTATATAGTATTACGTTATAACGTATAACGTTATATAGTATTACGTTATAACGTCTAACGTTATATAGTATCACCATGTAACGTATAACGTTATATAGTATCACCATGTAACGTATAACGTTATATAGTATCACCATGTAACGTATAACGTTATATAGTATTACGTTATAACGTATAACGTTATATAGTATGACGTTATAACGTATAACGTTATATAGTATTACGTTATAACGTATAACGTTATATAGTATTACGTTATAACGTATAACGTTATATAGTATTACGTTATAACGTATAACGTTATATAGTATTACGTTATAACGTTTAACGTTATATAGTATTACCATATCACGTATAAAGCTATATAGTATTACGGTATAACGTATAACGTTATATACTATTACGTTATAACGTTATATAGTATCACCATGTAACGTATAACGTTATATAGTATTACGTTATAACGTATAACGTTATATAGTATTACGTTATAACGTATAACGTTATTTAGTATTACCATATAACGTATAACGTTATGTAGTATTACGTTATAACGTATAACGTTATATAGTATTACGTTATAACGTATAACGTTATATAGTATTACCATATCACGTATAACGTTATATAGTATTACGGTATAACGTATAACGTTATATACTATTACGTTATAACGTTACATAGTATCACCATGTAACGTATAACGTTATATAGTATCACCATGTAACGTATAACGTTATATAGTATTACGTTATAACGTATAACGTTATATAGTATGACGTTATAACATATAACGTTATATAGTATTACGTTATAACGTATAACGTTTTATAGTATTACGTTATAACGTATAACGTTATATAGTATTACGTTATAACGTATAACGTTATATAGTATTACGTTATAACGTTTAACGTTATATAGTATTACCATATCACGTATAAAGTTATATAGTATTACGGTATAACGTATAACGTTATATACTATTACGTTATAACGTTATATAGTATCACCATGTAACGTATAACGTTATATAGTATTACGTTATAACGTATAACGTTATATAGTATCACCATGTAACGTACAACGTTATATAGTATTACGTTATAACGTATAACGTTATATAGTATTACGTTATAACGTATAACGTTATATAGTATTACGTTATAACGTATAACGTTACTTAGTATTACCATATAACGTATAACGTTATGTAGTATTACGTTATAACGTATAACGTTATATAGTATTACGTTATAACGTATAACGTTATATAGTATTACCATATCACGTATAACGTTATATAGTATTACGGTATAACGTATAACGTTATATACTATTACGTTATAACGTTACATAGTATCACCATGTAACGTATAACGTTATACAGTATCACCATGTAACGTATAACGTTATATAGTATTACGTTATAACGTATAACGTTATATAGTATCACCATGTAACGTACAACGTTATATAGTATTACGTTATAACGTATAACGTTATATAGTATTACGTTATAACGTATAACGTTATATAGTATTACGTTATATCGTATAACGTTATATAGTATTACGTTATAACGTATAACGTTATATAGTATTACCATATAACGTATAACGTTATATAGTATTAGGTTATAACGTTATATAGTATCACCATATAACGTATAACGTTATATAGTATTACGTTATATCGTATAACGTTATATAGTATTACGTTATAACGTATAACGTTATATAGTATTACGTTATAACGTATAACGTTATATAGTATTACGTTATAACGTATAACGTTATATAGTATTACGTTATAACGTATAACGTTATATAGTATTACGTTATAACGTATAACGTTATATAGTATTACGTTATAACGTATAACATTATATAGTATTACGTTATAACGTATAACCTTATATAGTATTACGTTATAACGTATAACGTTATATAGTATCACCATGTAACGTATAACGTTATATAGTATCACCATGTAACGTATAACGTTATATAGTATTACGTTATAACGTATAACGTTATATAGTATGACGTTATAACGTATAACGTTATATAGTATTACGTTATAACGTATAACGTTATATAGTATTACCATATAACGTATAACGTTATATAGATTACGTTATAACGTATAACGTTATATAGTATTACGTTATAACGTATAACGTTATATAGTATTTCGTTATAACGTATAACGTTATATAGTATTACGTTATAACGTATAACGTTATATAGTATTACGTTATAACGTATAACGTTATATAGTATTACGTTATAACGTATAACGTTATATAGTATCACCATGTAACGTATAACGTTATATAGTATCACCATGTAAGGTATAACGTTATATAGTATTACGTTATAACGTATAACGTTATATAGTATGACGTTATAACGTATAACGTTATATAGTATTACGTTATAACGTATAACGTTATATAGTATTACGTTATAACGTTTAACGTTATATAGTATTACCATATCACGTATAAAGTTATATAGTATTACGGTATAACGTATAACGTTATATACTATTACGTTATAACGTTATATAGTATCACCATGTAACGTATAACGTTATATAGTATTACGTTATAACGTATAACGTTATATAGTATCACCATGTAACGTACAACGTTATATAGTATTACGTTATAACGTATAACGTTATATAGTATTACGTTATAACGTATAACGTTATATAGTATTACGTTATATCGTATAACGTTATATAGTATTACGTTATAACGTATAACGTTATATAGTATTACCATATAACGTATAACGTTATATAGTATTAGGTTATAACGTTATATAGTATCACCATATAACGTATAACGTTATATAGTATTACGTTATATCGTATAACGTTATATAGTATTACGTTATAACGTATAACGTTATATAGTATTACGTTATAACGTATAACGTTATATAGTATTACGTTATAACGTATAACGTTATATAGTATCACCATGTAACGTATAACGTTATATAGTATCACCATGTAACGTATAACGTTATATAGTATTACGTTATAACGTATAACGTTATATAGTATGACGTTATAACGTATAACGTTATATAGTATTACGTTATAACGTATAACGTTATATAGTATTACGTTATAACGTATAACGTTATTTAGTATTACCATATAACGTATAACGTTATGTAGTATTACGTTATAACGTATAACGTTATATAGTATTACGTTATAACGTATAACGTTATTTAGTATTACCATATAACGTATAACGTTATGTAGTATTACGTTATAACGTATAACGTTATATAGTATTACGTTATAACGTATAACGTTATATAGTATTACCATATAACGTATAACGTTATATAGTATTACGTTATAACGTATAACGTTATATAGTATTACGTTATAACGTATAACGTTATATAGAATTACGTTATAACGTATAACGTTATTTAGTATTACCATATAACGTATAACGTTATGTAGTATTACGTTATAACGTATAACGTTATATAGTATTACGTTATAACGTATAACGTTATATAGTATTACGTTATAACGTATAACGTTATATAGTATTACCATATCACGTATAACGTTATTTAGTATTACGTTATAACGTATAACGTATAACGTTATACAGTATTACGTTATAACGTATAACGTTTATAGTATTACGTTATAACGTATAACGTTATTTAGTATTACCATATAACGTATAACGTTATATAGTATTACGTTATAACGTTATATAGTATTACGTTATAACGTATAACGTTATATAGTATTACGTTATAACGTATAACATTATATGGTATTACGTTATAACGTATAACGTTATATAGTATTACGTTATAACGTATAACATTATATGGTATTACGTTATAACGTATAACGTTATATAGTATTACGTTATAACGTATAACGTTATATAGTATTACGTTATAACGTATAACGTTACATAGTATTACGCTATAACGGGTAACGTTACATAGTATTACGTTATAACGGATAACGTTATATAGTATTACGTTATAACGTTATATAGTATTACGTTATAACGTATAACGTTATATAGTATTACGTTATAACGTATAACATTATATGGTATTACGTTATAACGTATAACGTTATATAGTATTACGTTATAACGTATAACATTATATGGTATTACGTTATAACGTATAACGTTATATAGTATTACGTTATAACGTATAACGTTATATAGTATTACGTTATAACGTATAACGTTATATAGTATTACCATATAACGTATAACGTTATATAGTATTACGTTATAACGTATAACGTTATATAGTATCACCATATAACGTATAACGTTATATAGTATCACCATGTAACGTATAACGTTATATAGTATCACCATGTAACGTATAACGTTATATAGTATTACGTTATAACGTATAACGTTATATAGTATGACGTTATAAAGTATAACGTTATATAGTATTACGTTATAACGTATAACGTTATATAGTATTACGTTATAACGTTTAACGTTATATAGTATTACCATATCACGTATAAAGTTATATAGTATTACGGTATAACGTATAACGTTATATACTATTACGTTATAACGTTATATAGTATCACCATGTAACGTATAACGTTATATAGTATTACGTTATAACGTTATATAGTATTACGTTATAACGTATAACGTTATATAGTATTACGTTATAACGTATAACATTATATGGTATTACGTTATAACGTATAACGTTATATAGTATTACGTTATAACGTATAACATTATATGGTATTACGTTATAACGTATAACGTTATATAGTATTACGTTATAACGTATAACGTTATATAGTATTACGTTATAACGTATAACGTTATATAGTATTACCATATAACGTATAACGTTATATAGTATTACGTTATAACGTATAACGTTATATAGTATCACCATATAACGTATAACGTTATATAGTATCACCATGTAACGTATAACGTTATATAGTATCACCATGTAACGTATAACGTTATATAGTATTACGTTATAACGTATAACGTTATATAGTATGACGTTATAACGTATAACGTTATATAGTATTACGTTATAACGTATAACGTTATATAGTATTACGTTATAACGTTTAACGTTATATAGTATTACCATATCACGTATAAAGTTATATAGTATTACGGTATAACGTATAACGTTATATACTATTACGTTATAACGTTATATAGTATCACCATGTAACGTATAACGTTATATAGTATTACGTTATAACGTATAACGTTATATAGTATCACCATGTAACGTACAACGTTATATAGTATTACGTTATAACGTATAACGTTATATAGTATTACGTTATAACGTATAACGTTATATAGTATTACGTTATATCGTATAACGTTATATAGTATTACGTTATAACGTATAACGTTATATAGTATTACCATATAACGTATAACGTTATATAGTATTAGGTTATAACGTTATATAGTATCACCATATAACGTATAACGTTATATAGTATTACGTTATATCGTATAACGTTATATAGTATTACGTTATAACGTATAACGTTATATAGTATCACCATATAACGTATAACGTTATATAGTATCACCATGTAACGTATAACGTTATATAGTATCACCATGTAACGTATAACGTTATATAGTATTACGTTATAACGTATAACGTTATATAGTATGACGTTATAACGTATAACGTTATATAGTATTACGTTATAACGTATAACGTTATATAGTATCACCATGTAACGTATAACGTTATATAGTATCACCATGTAACGTATAACGTTATATAGTATTACGTTATAACGTATAACGTTATATAGTATGACGTTATAACGTATAACGTTATATAGTATTACGTTATAACGTATAACGTTATATAGTATTACGTTATAACGTATAACGTTATTTAGTATTACCATATAACGTATAACGTTATGTAGTATTACGTTATAACGTATAACGTTATATAGTATTACGTTATAACGTATAACGTTATTTAGTATTACCATATAACGTATAACGTTATGTAGTATTACGTTATAACGTATAACGTTATATAGTATTACGTTATAACGTATAACGTTATATAGTATTACCATATAACGTATAACGTTATATAGTATTACGTTATAACGTATAACGTTATATAGTATTACGTTATAACGTATAACGTTATATAGAATTACGTTATAACGTATAACGTTATTTAGTATTACCATATAACGTATAACGTTATGTAGTATTACGTTATAACGTATAACGTTATATAGTATTACGTTATAACGTATAACGTTATATAGTATTACGTTATAACGTATAACGTTATATAGTATTACCATATCACGTATAACGTTATATAGTATTACGTTATAACGTATAACGTTATATAGTATTACGTTATAACGTATAACGTTATATAGAATTACGTTATAACGTATAACGTTATTTAGTATTACCATATAACGTATAACGTTATGTAGTATTACGTTATAACGTATAACCTTATATAGTATTACGTTATAACGTATAACGTTATATAGTATCACCATGTAACGTATAACGTTATATAGTATCACCATGTAACGTATAACGTTATATAGTATTACGTTATAACGTATAACGTTATATAGTATGACGTTATAACGTATAACGTTATATAGTATTACGTTATAACGTATAACGTTATATAGTATTACCATATAACGTATAACGTTATATAGATTACGTTATAACGTATAACGTTATATAGTATTACGTTATAACGTATAACGTTATATAGTATTTCGTTATAACGTATAACGTTATATAGTATTACGTTATAACGTATAACGTTATATAGTATTACGTTATAACGTATAACGTTATATAGTATTACGTTATAACGTATAACGTTATATAGTATCACCATGTAACGTATAACGTTATATAGTATCACCATGTAAGGTATAACGTTATATAGTATTACGTTATAACGTATAACGTTATATAGTATGACGTTATAACGTATAACGTTATATAGTATTACGTTATAACGTATAACGTTATATAGTATTACGTTATAACGTTTAACGTTATATAGTATTACCATATCACGTATAAAGTTATATAGTATTACGGTATAACGTATAACGTTATATACTATTACGTTATAACGTTATATAGTATCACCATGTAACGTATAACGTTATATAGTATTACGTTATAACGTATAACGTTATATAGTATCACCATGTAACGTACAACGTTATATAGTATTACGTTATAACGTATAACGTTATATAGTATTACGTTATAACGTATAACGTTATATAGTATTACGTTATATCGTATAACGTTATATAGTATTACGTTATAACGTATAACGTTATATAGTATTACCATATAACGTATAACGTTATATAGTATTAGGTTATAACGTTATATAGTATCACCATATAACGTATAACGTTATATAGTATTACGTTATATCGTATAACGTTATATAGTATTACGTTATAACGTATAACGTTATATAGTATTACGTTATAACGTATAACGTTATATAGTATTACGTTATAACGTATAACGTTATATAGTATCACCATGTAACGTATAACGTTATATAGTATCACCATGTAACGTATAACGTTATATAGTATTACGTTATAACGTATAACGTTATATAGTATGACGTTATAACGTATAACGTTATATAGTATTACGTTATAACGTATAACGTTATATAGTATTACGTTATAACGTATAACGTTATTTAGTATTACCATATAACGTATAACGTTATGTAGTATTACGTTATAACGTATAACGTTATATAGTATTACGTTATAACGTATAACGTTATTTAGTATTACCATATAACGTATAACGTTATGTAGTATTACGTTATAACGTATAACGTTATATAGTATTACGTTATAACGTATAACGTTATATAGTATTACCATATAACGTATAACGTTATATAGTATTACGTTATAACGTATAACGTTATATAGTATTACGTTATAACGTATAACGTTATATAGAATTACGTTATAACGTATAACGTTATTTAGTATTACCATATAACGTATAACGTTATGTAGTATTACGTTATAACGTATAACGTTATATAGTATTACGTTATAACGTATAACGTTATATAGTATTACGTTATAACGTATAACGTTATATAGTATTACCATATCACGTATAACGTTATTTAGTATTACGTTATAACGTATAACGTATAACGTTATACAGTATTACGTTATAACGTTATAACGTTTATAGTATTACGTTATAACGTATAACGTTATTTAGTATTACCATATAACGTATAACGTTATATAGTATTACGTTATAACGTTATATAGTATTACGTTATAACGTATAACGTTATATAGTATTACGTTATAACGTATAACATTATATGGTATTACGTTATAACGTATAACGTTATATAGTATTACGTTATAACGTATAACATTATATGGTATTACGTTATAACGTATAACGTTATATAGTATTACGTTATAACGTATAACGTTATATAGTATTACGTTATAACGTATAACGTTACATAGTATTACGCTATAACGGGTAACGTTACATAGTATTACGTTATAACGGATAACGTTATATAGTATTACGTTATAACGTTATATAGTATTACGTTATAACGTATAACGTTATATAGTATTACGTTATAACGTATAACATTATATGGTATTACGTTATAACGTATAACGTTATATAGTATTACGTTATAACGTATAACATTATATGGTATTACGTTATAACGTATAACGTTATATAGTATTACGTTATAACGTATAACGTTATATAGTATTACGTTATAACGTATAACGTTATATAGTATTACCATATAACGTATAACGTTATATAGTATTACGTTATAACGTATAACGTTATATAGTATCACCATATAACGTATAACGTTATATAGTATCACCATGTAACGTATAACGTTATATAGTATCACCATGTAACGTATAACGTTATATAGTATTACGTTATAACGTATAACGTTATATAGTATGACGTTATAAAGTATAACGTTATATAGTATTACGTTATAACGTATAACGTTATATAGTATTACGTTATAACGTTTAACGTTATATAGTATTACCATATCACGTATAAAGTTATATAGTATTACGGTATAACGTATAACGTTATATACTATTACGTTATAACGTTATATAGTATCACCATGTAACGTATAACGTTATATAGTATTACGTTATAACGTTATATAGTATTACGTTATAACGTATAACGTTATATAGTATTACGTTATAACGTATAACATTATATGGTATTACGTTATAACGTATAACGTTATATAGTATTACGTTATAACGTATAACATTATATGGTATTACGTTATAACGTATAACGTTATATAGTATTACGTTATAACGTATAACGTTATATAGTATTACGTTATAACGTATAACGTTATATAGTATTACCATATAACGTATAACGTTATATAGTATTACGTTATAACGTATAACGTTATATAGTATCACCATATAACGTATAACGTTATATAGTATCACCATGTAACGTATAACGTTATATAGTATCACCATGTAACGTATAACGTTATATAGTATTACGTTATAACGTATAACGTTATATAGTATGACGTTATAACGTATAACGTTATATAGTATTACGTTATAACGTATAACGTTATATAGTATTACGTTATAACGTTTAACGTTATATAGTATTACCATATCACGTATAAAGTTATATAGTATTACGGTATAACGTATAACGTTATATACTATTACGTTATAACGTTATATAGTATCACCATGTAACGTATAACGTTATATAGTATTACGTTATAACGTATAACGTTATATAGTATCACCATGTAACGTACAACGTTATATAGTATTACGTTATAACGTATAACGTTATATAGTATTACGTTATAACGTATAACGTTATATAGTATTACGTTATATCGTATAACGTTATATAGTATTACGTTATAACGTATAACGTTATATAGTATTACCATATAACGTATAACGTTATATAGTATTAGGTTATAACGTTATATAGTATCACCATATAACGTATAACGTTATATAGTATTACGTTATATCGTATAACGTTATATAGTATTACGTTATAACGTATAACGTTATATAGTATTACGTTATAACGTATAACGTTATATAGTATTACGGTATAACGTATAACGTTATATACTATTACGTTATAACGTTATATAGTATCACCATGTAACGTATAACGTTATATAGTATTACGTTATAACGTATAACGTTATATAGTATCACCATGTAACGTACAACGTTATATAGTATTACGTTATAACGTATAACGTTATATAGTATTACGTTATAACGTATAACGTTATATAGTATTACGTTATATCGTATAACGTTATATAGTATTACCATATCACGTATAAAGTTATATAGTATTACGGTATAACGTATAACGTTATATACTATTACGTTATAACGTTATATAGTATCACCATGTAACGTATAACGTTATATAGTATTACGTTATAACGTATAACGTTATATAGTATCACCATGTAACGTACAACGTTATATAGTATTACGTTATAACGTATAACGTTATATAGTATTACGTTATAACGTATAACGTTATATAGTATTACGTTATATCGTATAACGTTATATAGTATTACGTTATAACGTATAACGTTATATAGTATTACCATATAACGTATAACGTTATATAGTATTAGGTTATAACGTTATATAGTATCACCATATAACGTATAACGTTATATAGTATTACGTTATATCGTATAACGTTATATAGTATTACGTTATAACGTATAACGTTATATAGTATTACGTTATAACGTATAACGTTATATAGTATTACGTTATAACGTATAACGTTATATAGTATCACCATGTAACGTATAACGTTATATAGTATCACCATGTAACGTATAACGTTATATAGTATTACGTTATAACGTATAACGTTATATAGTATGACGTTATAACGTATAACGTTATATAGTATTACGTTATAACGTATAACGTTATATAGTATTACGTTATAACGTATAACGTTATTTAGTATTACCATATAACGTATAACGTTATGTAGTATTACGTTATAACGTATAACGTTATATAGTATTACGTTATAACGTATAACGTTATTTAGTATTACCATATAACGTATAACGTTATGTAGTATTACGTTATAACGTATAACGTTATATAGTATTACGTTATAACGTATAACGTTATATAGTATTACGTTATAACGTATAACGTTATATAGTATTACGTTATAACGTATAACGTTATATAGTATTACCATATCACGTATAACGTTATATAGTATTACGGTATAACGTATAACGTTATATACTATTACGTTATAACGTTATATAGTATCACCATGTAACGAATAACGTTATATAGTATTACGTTATAACGTATAACGTATAACGTTATACAGTATTACGTTATAACGTATAACGTTATATAGTATTACGTTATAACGTATAACGTTATTTAGTATTACCATATAACGTATAACGTTATATAGTATTACGTTATAACGTTATATAGAATTACGTTATAACGTATAACGTTATATAGTATTACGTTATAACGTATAACATTATATGGTATTACGTTATAACGTATAACGTTATATAGTATTACGTTATAACGTATAACATTATATGGTGTTACGTTATAACGTATAACGTTATATAGTATTACGTTATAACGTATAACGTTATATAGTATTACGTTATAACGTATAACGTTACATAGTATTACGCTATAACGGATAACGTTACATAGTATTACGTTATAACGGATAACGTTATATAGTATTACGTTATAACGTTATATAGTATTACGTTATAACGTTATATAGTATTACGTTATAACGTATAACGTTATATAGTATTACGTTATAACGTATAACATTATATGGTATTACGTTATAACGTATAACGTTATATAGTATTACGTTATAACGTATAACATTATATGGTATTACGTTATAACGTATAACGTTATATAGTATTACGTTATAACGTATAACGTTATATAGTATTACGTTATAACGTATAACGTTATATAGTATTACCATATAACGTATAACGTTATATAGTATTACGTTATAACGTATAACGTTATATACTATTACGTTATAACGTATAACGTTATATAGTATCACCATATAACGTATAACGTTATATAGTATCACCATGTAACGTATAACGTTATATAGTGTCACCATGTAACGTATAACGTTATATAGTATTACGTTATAACGTATAACGTTATATAGTATTACGTTATAACGTATAACGTTATATAGTATTACGTTATAACGTATAACATTATATGGTATTACGTTATAACGTATAACGTTATATAGTATTACGTTATAACGTATAACGTTATATAGTATTACGTTATAACGTATAACATTATATGGTATTACGTTATAACGTATAACGTTATATAGTATTACGTTATAACGTATAACATTATATGGTATTACGTTATAACGTATAACGTTATATAGTATTACGTTATAACGTATAACGTTATATAGTATTACGTTATAACGTATAACGTTATATAGTATTACCATATAACGTATAACGTTATATAGTATTACGTTATAACGTATAACGTTATATAGTATCACCATATAACGTATAACGTTATATAGTATCACCATGTAACGTATAACGTTATATAGTATCACCATGTAACGTATAACGTTATATAGTATTACGTTATAACGTATAACGTTATATAGTATGACGTTATAACGTATAACGTTATATAGTATTACGTTATAACGTATAACGTTATATAGTATTACGTTATAACGTTTAACGTTATATAGTATTACCATATCACGTATAAAGTTATATAGTATTACGGTATAACGTATAACGTTATATACTATTACGTTATAACGTTATATAGTATCACCATGTAACGTATAACGTTATATAGTATTACGTTATAACGTATAACGTTATATAGTATCACCATGTAACGTACAACGTTATATAGTATTACGTTATAACGTAAAACGTTATATAGTATTACGTTATAACGTATAACGTTATATAGTATTACGTTATATCGTATAACTTTATATAGTATTACGTTATAACGTATAACGTTATATAGTATTACCATATAACGTATAACGTTATATAGTATTAGGTTATAACGTTATGTAGTATTACGTTATAACGTATAACGTTATATAGTATTACGTTATAACGTATAACGTTATATAGTATTACGTTATAACGTATAACGTTATATAGTATTACCATATCACGTATAACGTTATATAGTATTACGGTATAACGTATAACGTTATATACTATTACGTTATAACGTTATATAGTATCACCATGTAACGAATAACGTTATATAGTATTACGTTATAACGTATAACGTATAACGTTATACAGTATTACGTTATAACGTATAACGTTATATAGTATTACGTTATAACGTATAACGTTATTTAGTATTACCATATAACGTATAACGTTATATAGTATTACGTTATAACGTTATATAGTATTACGTTATAACGTATAACGTTATATAGTATTACGTTATAACGTATAACATTATATGGTATTACGTTATAACGTATAACGTTATATAGTATTACGTTATAACGTATAACATTATATGGTATTACGTTATAACGTATAACGTTATATAGTATTACGTTATAACGTATAACGTTATATAGTATTACGTTATAACGTATAACGTTACATAGTATTACGCTATAACGGATAACGTTACATAGTATTACGTTATAACGGATAACGTTATATAGTATTACGTTATAACGTTATATAGTATTACGTTATAACGTATAACGTTATATAGTATTACGTTATAACGTATAACATTATATGGTATTACGTTATAACGTATAACGTTATATAGTATTACGTTATAACGTATAACATTATATGGTATTACGTTATAACGTATAACGTTATATAGTATTACGTTATAACGTATAACGTTATATAGTATTACGTTATAACGTATAACGTTATATAGTATTACCATATAACGTATAACGTTATATAGTATTACGTTATAACGTATAACGTTATATACTATTACGTTATAACGTATAACGTTATATAGTATCACCATATAACGTATAACGTTATATAGTATCACCATGTAACGTATAACGTTATATAGTATCACCATGTAACGTATAACGTTATATAGTATTACGTTATAACGTATAACGTTATATAGTATTACGTTATAACGTATAACGTTATATAGTATTACGTTATAACGTATAACGTTATATAGTATTACCATATCACGTATAACGTTATATAGTATTACGGTATAACGTATAACGTTATATACTATTACGTTATAACGTTATATAGTATCACCATGTAACGAATAACGTTATATAGTATTACGTTATAACGCATAACGTATAACGTTATATAGTATTACGTTATAACGTATAACGTTATATACTATTACGTTATAACGTATAACGTTATATAGTATCACCATATAACGTATAACGTTATATAGTATCACCATGTAACGTATAACGTTATATAGTATCACCATGTAACGTATAACGTTATATAGTATTACGTTATAACGTATAACGTTATATAGTATTACGTTATAACGTATAACGTTATATAGTATTACGTTATAACGTATAACGTTATATAGTATTACGTTATAACGTATAACGTTATATAGTATTACCATATCACGTATAACGTTACATAGTATTACGGTATAACGTATAACGTTATATACTATTACGTTATAACGTTATATAGTATCACCATGTAACGAATAACGTTATATGGTATTACGTTATAACGCATAACGTATAACGTTATATGGTATTACGTTATAACGTATAACGTTATATAGTATTACGTTATAACGTATAACGTTATTTAGTATTACCATATAACGTATAACGTTATATAGTATTACGTTATAACGTATAACGTTATATAGTATTACGTTATAACGTATAACATTATATGGTATTACGTTATAACGTATAACGTTATATAGTATTACGTTATAACGTATAACATTATATGGTATTCCGTTATAACGTATAACGTTATATAGTATTACGTTATAACGTATAACGTTATATAGTATTACGTTATAACGTATAACGTTACATAGTATTACACTATAACGGATAACGTTACATAGTATTACGTTACAACGGATAACGTTATATAGTATTACGTTATAACGTTATATAGTATTACGTTATAACGTATAACGTATAACGTTATACAGTATTACGTTATAACGTATAACGTTATATAGTATTACGTTATAACGTATAACGTTATTTAGTATTACCATATAACGTATAACGTTATATAGTATTACGTTATAACGTTATATAGTATTACGTTATAACGTATAACGTTATATAGTATTACGTTATAACGTATAACATTATATGGTATTACGTTATAACGTATAACGTTATATAGTATTACGTTATAACGTATAACATTATATGGTATTACGTTATAACGTATAACGTTATATAGTATTACGTTATAACGTATAACGTTATATAGTATTACGTTATAACGTATAACGTTACATAGTATTACGCTATAACGGATAACGTTACATAGTATTACGTTATAACGGATAACGTTATATAGTATTACGTTATAACGTTATATAGTATTACGTTATAACGTATAACGTTATATAGTATTACGTTATAACGTATAACATTATATGGTATTACGTTATAACGTATAACGTTATATAGTATTACGTTATAACGTATAACATTATATGGTATTACGTTATAACGTATAACGTTATATAGTATTACGTTATAACGTATAACGTTATATAGTATTACGTTATAACGTATAACGTTATATAGTATTACCATATAACGTATAACGTTATATAGTATTACGTTATAACGTATAACGTTATATACTATTACGTTATAACGTATAACGTTATATAGTATCACCATATAACGTATAACGTTATATAGTATCACCATGTAACGTATAACGTTATATAGTATCACCATGTAACGTATAACGTTATATAGTATTACGTTATAACGTATAACGTTATATAGTATTACGTTATAACGTATAACGTTATATAGTATTACGTTATAACGTATAACGTTATATAGTATTACCATATCACGTATAACGTTATATAGTATTACGGTATAACGTATAACGTTATATACTATTACGTTATAACGTTATATAGTATCACCATGTAACGAATAACGTTATATAGTATTACGTTATAACGCATAACGTATAACGTTATATAGTATTACGTTATAACGTATAACGTTATATACTATTACGTTATAACGTATAACGTTATATAGTATCACCATATAACGTATAACGTTATATAGTATCACCATGTAACGTATAACGTTATATAGTATCACCATGTAACGTATAACGTTATATAGTATTACGTTATAACGTATAACGTTATATAGTATTACGTTATAACGTATAACGTTATATAGTATTACGTTATAACGTATAACGTTATATAGTATTACGTTATAACGTATAACGTTATATAGTATTACCATATCACGTATAACGTTATATAGTATTACGGTATAACGTATAACGTTATATACTATTACGTTATAACGTTATATAGTATCACCATGTAACGAATAACGTTATATAGTATTACGTTATAACGCATAACGTATAACGTTATATGGTATTACGTTATAACGTATAACGTTATATAGTATTACGTTATAACGTATAACGTTATTTAGTATTACCATATAACGTATAACGTTATATAGTATTACGTTATAACGTATAACGTTATATAGTATTACGTTATAACGTATAACATTATATGGTATTACGTTATAACGTATAACGTTATATAGTATTACGTTATAACGTATAACATTATATGGTATTCCGTTATAACGTATAACGTTATATAGTATTACGTTATAACGTATAACGTTATATAGTATTACGTTATAACGTATAACGTTACATAGTATTACACTATAACGGATAACGTTACATAGTATTACGTTACAACGGATAACGTTATATAGTATTACGTTATAACGTTATATAGTATTACGTTATAACGTATAACGTTATATAATATTACGTTATAACGTATAACATTACATGGTATTACGTTATAACGTATAACGTTATATAGTATTACGTTATAACGTATAACGTTATATAGTATTACCATATCACGTATAACGTTATATAGTATTACGGTATAACGTATAACGTTATATAGTATTACCATATAACGTATAACGTTATATAGTATTACGTTATAACGTATAAAGTTATATAGTATTACGTTATAACGTATAACGTTATATAGTATTATGTTATAACGTATAACGTTATATAGTATTACGTTATAACGTATAACGTTATTTAGTATTACCATATAACGTATAACGTTATGTAGTATTACATTATAACGTATAACGTTATATAGAATTACGTTATAACGTATAACGTTATATAGTATTACGTTATAACGTATAACGTTATATAGTATTACCATATCACGTATAACGTTATATAGTATTACGGTATAACGTATAACGTTATATACTATTACGTTATAACGTTATATAGTATCACCATGTAACGAATAACGTTATATAGTATTACGTTATAACGTATAACGTATAACGTTATATAGTATTACGTTATAACGTATAACGTTATATAGTATTACGTTATAACGTATAACGTTATTTAGTATTACCATATAACGTATAACGTTATGTAGTATTACGTTATAACGTATAACGTTATATAGTATTACGTTATAACGTATAACGTTATATAGTATTACGTTATAACGTATAACGTTATATAGTATTACCATATCACGTATAACGTTATATAGTATTACGGTATAACGTATAACGTTATATACTATTACGTTATAACGTTATATAGTATCACCATGTAACGAATAACGTTATATAGTATTACGTTATAACGTATAACGTATAACGTTATATAGTATTACGTTATAACGTATAACGTTATATAGTATTACGTTATAACGTATAACGTTATTTAGTATTACCATATAACGTATAACGTTATATAGTATTACGTTATAACATTATATGGTATTACGTTATAACGTATAACGTTATATAGTATTACGTTATAACGTATAACATTATATGGTATTACGTTATAACGTATAACGTTATATAGTATTACGTTATAACGTATAACGTTATATAGTATTACGTTATAACGTATAACGTTATATAGTATTACCATATAACGTATAACGTTATATAGTATTACGTTATAACGTATAACTTTATATAGTATTACGTTATAACGTATAACGTTATATAGTATTACCATATAACGTATAACGTTATATAGTATTACGTTATAACGTATAACGTTATATACTATTACGTTATAACGTATAACGTTATATAGTATCACCATATAACGTATAACGTTATATAGTATCACCATGTAACGTATAACGTTATATAGTATCACCATGTAACGTATAACGTTATATAGTATTACGTTATAACGTATAACGTTATATAGTATGACGTTATAACGTATAACGTTATATAGTATTACCATATAACGTATAACGTTATATAGTATTACCATATAACGTATAACGTTATATAGTATTACCATATAACGTATAACGTTATATAGTATTACCATATAACGTATAACGTTATATAGTATTACGTTATAACGTATAACGTTATATAGTATTACGTTATAACGTATAACGTTATATAGTATTACGTTATAACGTATAACGTTATTTAGTATTACCATATAACGTATGACGTTATATAGTATTACCATATAACGTATAACGTTATATAGTATTACGTTATAACGTATAACGTTATATAGTATTACGTTATAACGTATAACGTTATATAGTATTACGTTATAACGTATAACGTTATATAGTATTACGTTATAACGTATAACGTTATATAGTATCACCATGTAACGTATAACGTTATATAGTATCACCATGTAACGTATAACGTTATATAGTATCACCATGTAACGTATAACGTTATATAGTATTACGTTATAACACATAACGTTATATAGTATGACGTTATAACGTATAACGTTATATAGTATTACGTTATAACGTATAACGTTATATAGTATTACGTTATAACGTATAACGTTATATAGTATTACGTTATAACGAATAACGTTATATAGTATTACGTTATAACGTTTAACGTTATATAGTATTACCATATAACGTATAACGTTATATAGTATTAGGTTATAACGTTATATAGTATCACCATATAACGTATAACGTTATATAGTATTACGTTATATCGTATAACGTTATATAGTGTTACGTTATAACGTATAACGTTATATAGTATTACGTTATAACGTATAACGTTATATAGTATTACGTTATAACGTATAACGTTATATAGTATTACGTTATAACGTATAACGTTATATAGTATCACCATGTAACGTATAACGTTATATAGTATCACCATGTAACGTATAACGTTATATAGTATCACCATGTAACGTATAACGTTATATAGTATTACGTTATAACATATAACGTTATATAGTATGACGTTATAACGTATAACGTTATATAGTATTACGTTATAACGTATAACGTTATATAGTATTACGTTATATCGTATAACGTTATATAGTATTACGCTATAACGTATAACGTTATATAGTATTACCATATAACGTATAACGTTATATAGTATTAGGTTATAACGTTATATAGTATCACCATATAACGGATAACGTTATATAGTATTACGTTATATCGTATAACGTTATATAGTGTTACGTTATAACGTATAACGTTATATAGTATTACGTTATAACGTATAACGTTATATAGTATTACGTTATAACGTATAACGTTATATAGTATTACGTTATAACGTATAACGTTATATAGTATTACGTTATAACGTATAACGTTATATAGTATTACGTTATAACGTATAACATTATATAGTATTACGTTATAACGTATAACATTATATAGTATTACGTTATAACGTGTAACGTTATATAGTATTACCATATAACATATAACGTTATATAGTATTACGTTATAACGTATAACGTTATATAGTATTACGTTATAACGTATAACATTATATAGTATTACGTTATAACGTATAACGTTATATAGTATCACCATGTAACGTATAACGTTATATAGTATCACCATGTAACGTATAACGTTATATAGTATCACCATGTAACGTATAACGTTATATAGTATTACGTTATAACGTATAACGTTATATAGTATGACGTTATAACGTATACCGTTATATAGTATTACGTTATAACGTATAACGTTATATAGTATTACGTTATAACGTATAACGTTATTTAGTATTACCATATAACGTATAACGTTATATAGTATTACGTTATAACGTATAACGTTATATAGTATTACGTTATAACGTATAACATTATATAGTATTACGTTATAACGTATAACGTTATATAGTATCACCATGTAACGTATAACGTTATATAGTATCACCATGTAACGTATAACGTTATATAGTATCACCATGTAACGTATAACGTTATATAGTATTACGTTATAACGTATAACGTTATATAGTATGACGTTATAACGTATAACGTTATATAGTATTACGTTATAACGTATAACGATATATAGTATTACGTTATAACGTATAACGTTATTTAGTATTACCATATAACGTATAACGTTATGTAGTATTACGTTATAACGTATAACGTTATATAGTATTACGTTATAACGTATAACGTTATATAGTATTACCATATCACGTATAACGTTATATAGTATTACGGTATAACGTATAACGTTATATACTATTACGTTATAACGTTATATGGTATCACCATGTAACGAATAACGTTATATAGTATTACGTTATAACGTATAACGTATAACGTTATATAGTATTACGTTATAACGTATAACGTTATATAGTATTACGTTATAACGTATAACGTTATATAGTATTACGTTATAACGTATAACGTTATTTAGTATTACCATATAACGTATAACGTTATGTAGTATTACGTTATAACGTATAACGTTATATAGTATTACGTTATAACGTATAACGTTATATAGTATTACGTTATAACGTATAACGTTATATAGTATTACCATATAACGTATAACGTTATATAGTATTACGTTATAACGTATAACGTTATATAGTATTACGTTATAACGTATAACGTTATATAGTATTACGTTATAAGGTATAACGTTATTTAGTATTACCATATAACGTATAACGTTATGTAGTATTACGTTATAACGTATAACGTTATATAGCATTACGCTATAACGTATAACGTTATATAGTATTACGTTATAACGTATAACGTTATATAGTATTACCATATAACGTATAACGTTATATAGTATTACGTTATAACGTATAACGTTATATAGTATTACGTTATAACGTATGACGTTATATAGTATTACCATATAACGTATAACGTTATGTAGTATTACGTTATAACGTATAACGTTATATAGTATTACGTTATAACGTATAACGTTATATAGTATTACCATATCACGTATAACGTTATATAGTATTACGGTATAACGTATAACGTTATATACTATTACGTTATAACGTTATATAGTATCACCATGTAACGAATAACGTTATATAGTATTACGTTATAACGTATAACGTAAAACGTTATATAGTATTACGTTATAACGTATAACGTTATACAGTATTACGTTATAACGTATAACGTTATTTAGTATTACCATATAACGTATAACGTTATATAGTATTACGTTATATCGTTATATAGTATTACGTTATAACGTATAACGTTATATAGTATTACGTTATAACGTATAACATTATATGGTATTACGTTATAACGTATAACGTTATATAGTATTACGTTATAACGTATAACATTATATGGTATTCCGTTATAACGTATAACGTTATATAGTATTACGCTATAACGGATAACGTTACATAGTATTACGTTATAACGGATAACGTTATATAGTATTACGTTATAACGTTATATAGTATTACGTTATAACGGATAACGTTATATAATATTACGTTATAACGTATAACATTATATGGTATTACGTTATAACGTATAACGTTATATAGTATTACGTTATAACGTATAACGTTATATAGTATTACCATATCATGTATAACGTTATATAGTATTACGGTATAACGTATAACGTTATATAGTATTACCATATAACGTATAACGTTATATAGTATTACGTTATAACGTATAAAGTTATATAGTATTACGTTATAACGTATAACGTTATATAGTATTACCATATCACGTATAACGTTGTATAGTATTACGGTATAACGTATAACGTTATATACTATTACGTTATAACGTTATATAGTATCACCATGTAACGAATAACGTTATATAGTATTACGTTATAACGTATAACTTATAACGTTATATAGTATTACGTTATAACGTATAACTTATAACGTTATATAGTATTACGTTATAACGTATAACGTTATATAGTATTACGTTATAACGTATAACGTTATTTAGTATTACCATATAACGTATAACGTTATATAGTATTACGTTATAACGTTATATAGTATTACGTTATAACGTATAACGTTATATAGTATTACGTTGTAACGTATAACATTATATGGTATTACGTTATAACGTATAACGTTATATAGTATTACGTTATAACGTATAACATTATATGGTATTACGTTATAACGTATAACGTTATATAGTATTACGTTATAACGTATAACGTTATATAGTATTACGTTATAACGTATAACGTTATATAGTATTACCATATCACGTATAACGTTATATAGTATTACGGTATAACGTATAACGTTATATAGTATTACCATATAACGTATAACGTTATATAGTATTACGTTATAACGTATAAAGTTATATAGTATTACGTTATAACGTATAACGTTATATAGTATTACCATATCACGTATAACGTTATATAGTATTACGGTATAACGTATAACGTTATATACTATAACGTTATAACGTTATATAGTATCACCATGTAACGAATAACGTTATATGGTATTACGTTATAACGTATAACGTATAACGTTATATAGTATTACGTTATAACGTATAACGTTATATAGTATTACGTTATAACGTATAACGTTATTTAGTATTACCATATAACGAATAACGTTATATAGTATTACGTTATAACGTTATATAGTATTACGTTATAACGTATAACGTTATATAGTATTACGTTATAACGTATAACATTATATGGTATTACGTTATAACGTATAACGTTATATAGTATTACGTTATAACGTATAACATTATATGGTATTACGTTATAACGTATAACGTTATATAGTATTACGTTATAACGTATAACGTTATATAGTATTACGTTATAACGTATAACGTTACATAGTATTACGCTATAACGGATAACGTTACATAGTATTACGTTATAACGGATAACGTTATATAGTATTGCGTTATAACGTTATATAGTATTACGTTATAACGTTATATAGTATTACGTTATAACGTATAACGTTATATAGTATTACGTTATAACGTATAACATTATATGGTATTACGTTATAACGTATAACGTTATATAGTATTACGTTATAACGTATAACATTATATGGTATTACGTTATAACGTATAACGTTATATAGTATTACGTTATAACGTATAACGTTATATAGTATTACGTTATAACGTATAACGTTATATAGTATTACGTTATAACGTATAACGTTATATAGTATTACCATATAACGTATAACGTTATATAGTATTACGTTATAACGTATAACTTTATATAGTATTACGTTATAACGTATAACGTTATATAGTATTACCATATAACGTATAACGTTATATAGTATTACGTTATAACGTATAACGTTATATACTATTACGTTATAACGTATAACGTTATATAGTATCACCATATAACGTATAACGTTATATAGTATCACCATGTAACGTATAACGTTATATAGTATTACGTTATAACGTATAACGTTATATAGTATGACGTTATAACGTATAACGTTATATAGTATTACCATATAACGTATAACGTTATCCAGTATTACCATATAACGTATAACGTTATATAGTATTACCATATAACGTATAACGTTATATAGTATTACCATATAACGTATAACGTTATATAGTATTACCATATAACGTATAACGTTATATAGTATTACGTTATAACGTATAACGTTATATAGTATTACGTTATAACGTATAACGTTATATAGTATTACGTTATAACGTATAACGTTATTTAGTATTACCATTTAACGTATAACGTTATATAGTATTACCATATAATGTATAACGTTATATAGTATTACCATATAACGTATAACGTCATATAGTATTACGTTATAACGTATAACGTTATATAGTATTACCATATAACGTATAACGTTATATAGTATTACGTTATAACGTATAACGTTATATAGTATTACGTTATAACGTATAACGTTATATAGTATTACGTTATAACGTATAACGTTATTTAGTATTACCATATAACGTATAACGTTATGTAGTATTACGTTATAACGTATAACGTTATATAGTATTACGCTATAACGTATAACGTTATATAGTATTACGTTATAACGTATAACGTTATATAGTATTACCATATAACGTATAACGTTATATAGTATTACGCTATAACGTATAACGTTATATAGTATTACGTTATAACGTATAACGTTATTTAGTATTACCATATAACGTATAACGTTATGTAGTATTACGTTATAACGTATAACGTTATATAGTATTACGCTATAACGTATAACGTTATATAGTATTACGTTATAACGTATAACGTTATATAGTATTACGTTATAACGTATAACGTTATATAGTATTACGTTATAACGTATAACGTTATATAGTATTACGTTATAACGTATAACGTTATTTAGTAATACCATATAACGTATAACGTTATATAGTATTACCATATAATGTATAACGTTAGATAGTATTACCATATAACGTATAACGTTATATAGTATTACGTTATAACGTATAACGTTATATAGTATTACGTTATAACGTATAACGTTATATAGTATTACCATATAACGTATAACGTTATATAGTATTACGTTATAACGTATAACGTTATATAGTATTACGTTATAACGTATAACGTTATATAGTATTACGTTATAACGTATAACGTTATTTAGTATTACCATATAACGTATAACGTTATGTAGTATTACGTTATAACGTATAACGTTATATAGTATTACGCTATAACGTATAACGTTATATAGTATTACGTTATAACGTATAACGTTATATAGTATTACCATATAACGTATAACGTTATATAGTATTACGTTATAACGTATAACGTTATATAGTATTACGTTATAACGTATAACGTTATATAGTATTACCATATCACGTATAACGTTATATAGTATTACGGTATAACGTATAACGTTATATACTATTACGTTATAACGTTATATAGTATCACCATGTAACGAATAACGTTATATAGTATTACGTTATAACGTATAACGTATAACGTTATATAGTATTACGTTATAACGTATAACGTTATATAGTATTACGTTATAACGTATAACGTTATTTAGTATTACCATATAACGTATAACGTTATATAGTATTACGTTATATCGTTATATAGTATTACGTTATAACGTATAACGTTATATAGTATTATGTTATAACGTATAACATTATATGGTATTACGTTATAACGTATAACGTTATATAGTATTACGTTATAACGTATAACATTATATGGTATTCCGTTATAACGTATAACGTTATATAGTATTACGCTATAACGGATAACGTTACATAGTATTACGTTATAACGGATAACGTTATATAGTATTACGTTATAACGTTATATAGTATTACGTTATAACGTATAACGTTATATAATATTACGTTATAACGTATAACATTATATGGTATTACGTTATAACGTATAACGTTATATAGTATTACGTTATAACGTATAACGTTATATAGTATTACCATATCATGTATAACGTTATATAGTATTACGGTATAACGTATAACGTTATATAGTATTACCATATAACGTATAACGTTATATAGTATTACGTTATAACGTATAAAGTTATATAGTATTACGTTATAACGTATAACGTTATATAGTATTACCATATCACGTATAACGTTGTATAGTATTACGGTATAACGTATAACGTTATATACTATTACGTAATAACGTTATATAGTATCACCATGTAACGAATAACGTTATATAGTATTACGTTATAACGTATAACGTATAACGTTATATAGTATTACGTTATAACGTATAACGTTATATAGTATTACGTTATAACGTATAACGTTATTTAGTATTACCATATAACGTATAACGTTATATAGTATTACGTTATAACGTTATATAGTATTACGTTATAACGTATAACGTTATATAGTATTACGTTATAACGTATAACATTATATGGTATTACGTTATAACGTATAACGTTATATAGTATTACGTTATAACGTATAACATTATATGGTATTACGTTATAACGTATAACGTTATATAGTATTACGTTATAACGTATAACGTTATATAGTATTACGTTATAACGTATAACGTTATATAGTATTACCATATCACGTATAACGTTATATAGTATTACGGTATAACGTATAACGTTATATAGTATTACGTTATAACGTATAAAGTTATATAGTATTACGTTATAACGTATAACGTTATATAGTATTACCATATCACGTATAACGTTATATAGTATTACGGTATAACGTATAACGTTATATACTATTACGTTATAACGTTATATAGTATCACCATGTAACGAATAACGTTATATAGTATTACGTTATAACGTATAACGTATAACGTTATATAGTATTACGTTATAACGTATAACGTTATATAGTATTACGTTATAACGTATAACGTTATTTAGTATTACCATATAACGTATAACGTTATATAGTATTACGTTATAACGTTATATAGTATTACGTTATAACGTATAACGTTATATAGTATTACGTTATAACGTATAACATTATATGGTATTACGTTATAACGTATAACGTTATATAGTATTACGTTATAACGTATAACATTATATGGTATTACGTTATAACGTATAACGTTATATAGTATTACGTTATAACGTATAACGTTATATAGTATTACGTTATAACGTATAACGTTACATAGTATTACGCTATAACGGATAACGTTACATAGTATTACGTTATAACGGATAACGTTATATAGTATTGCGTTATAACGTTATATAGTATTACGTTATAACGTTATATAGTATTACGTTATAACGTATAACGTTATATAGTATTACGTTATAACGTATAACATTATATGGTATTACGTTATAACGTATAACGTTATATAGTATTACGTTATAACGTATAACATTATATGGTATTACGTTATAACGTATAACGTTATATAGTATTACGTTATAACGTATAACGTTATATAGTATTACGTTATAACGTATAACGTTATATAGTATTACCATATAACGTATAACGTTATATAGTATTACCATATAACGTATAACGTTATATAGTATTACGTTATAACGTATAACTTTATATAGTATTACGTTATAACGTATAACGTTATATAGTATTACCATATAACGTATAACGTTATATAGTATTACGTTATAACGTATAACGTTATATACTATTACGTTATAACGTATAACGTTATATAGTATCACCATATAACGTATAACGTTATATAGTATCACCATGTAACGTATAACGTTATATAGTATCACCATGTAACGTATAACGTTATATAGTATTACGTTATAACGTATAACGTTATATAGTATGACGTTATAACGTATAACGTTATATAGTATTACCATATAACGTATAACGTTATCCAGTATTACCATATAACGTATAACGTTATATAGTATTACCATATAACGTATAACGTTATATAGTATTACCATATAACGTATAACGTTATATAGTATTACGTTATAACGTATAACGTTATATAGTATTACGTTATAACGTATAACGTTATATAGTATTACGTTATAACGTATAACGTTATTTAGTATTACCATATAACGTATAACGTTATATAGTATTACCATATAATGTATAACGTTATATAGTATTACCATATAACGTATAACGTCATATAGTATTACGTTATAACGTATAACGTTATATAGTATTACCATATAACGTATAACGTTATATAGTATTACGTTATAACGTATAACGTTATATAGTATTACGTTATAACGTATAACGTTATATAGTATTACCATATCACGTATAACGTTATATAGTATTACGGTATAACGTATAACGTTATATAGTATTACGTTATAACGTATAAAGTTATATAGTATTACGTTATAACGTATAACGTTATATAGTATTACCATATCACGTATAACGTTATATAGTATTACGGTATAACGTATAACGTTATATACTATTACGTTATAACGTTATATAGTATCACCATGTAACGAATAACGTTATATAGTATTACGTTATAACGTATAACGTATAACGTTATATAGTATTACGTTATAACGTATAACGTTATATAGTATTACGTTATAACGTATAACGTTATTTAGTATTACCATATAACGTATAACGTTATATAGTATTACGTTATAACGTTATATAGTATTACGTTATAACGTATAACGTTATATAGTATTACGTTATAACGTATAACATTATATGGTATTACGTTATAACGTATAACGTTATATAGTATTACGTTATAACGTATAACATTATATGGTATTACGTTATAACGTATAACATTATATAGTATTACGTTATAACGTATAACATTATATAGTATTACGTTATAACGTGTAACGTTATATAGTATTACCATATAACGTATAACGTTATATAGTATTACCATATAACGTATAACGTTATATAGTATTACCATATAACGTATAACGTTATATAGTATTACGTTATAACGTATAACGTTATATAGTATTACGTTATAACGTATAACGTTATATAGTATTACGTTATAACGTATAACGTTATTTAGTATTACCATTTAACGTATAACGTTATATAGTATTACCATATAATGTATAACGTTATATAGTATTACCATATAACGTATAACGTCATATAGTATTACGTTATAACGTATAACGTTATATAGTATTACCATATAACGTATAACGTTATATAGTATTACGTTATAACGTATAACGTTATATAGTATTACGTTATAACGTATAACGTTATATAGTATTACGTTATAACGTATAACGTTATTTAGTATTACCATATAACGTATAACGTTATGTAGTATTACGTTATAACGTATAACGTTATATAGTATTACGCTATAACGTATAACGTTATATAGTATTACGTTATAACGTATAACGTTATATAGTATTACCATATAACGTATAACGTTATATAGTATTACGCTATAACGTATAACGTTATATAGTATTACGTTATAACGTATAACGTTATTTAGTATTACCATATAACGTATAACGTTATGTAGTATTACGTTATAACGTATAACGTTATATAGTATTACGCTATAACGTATAACGTTATATAGTATTACGTTATAACGTATAACGTTATATAGTATTACGTTATAACGTATAACGTTATATAGTATTACGTTATAACGTATAACGTTATATAGTATTACGTTATAACGTATAACGTTATTTAGTAATACCATATAACGTATAACGTTATATAGTATTACCATATAATGTATAACGTTAGATAGTATTACCATATAACGTATAACGTTATATAGTATTACGTTATAACGTATAACGTTATATAGTATTACGTTATAACGTATAACGTTATATAGTATTACCATATAACGTATAACGTTATATAGTATTACGTTATAACGTATAACGTTATATAGTATTACGTTATAACGTATAACGTTATATAGTATTACGTTATAACGTATAACGTTATTTAGTATTACCATATAACGTATAACGTTATGTAGTATTACGTTATAACGTATAACGTTATATAGTATTACGCTATAACGTATAACGTTATATAGTATTACGTTATAACGTATAACGTTATATAGTATTACCATATAACGTATAACGTTATATAGTATTACGTTATAACGTATAACGTTATATAGTATTACGTTATAACGTATAACGTTATATAGTATTACCATATCACGTATAACGTTATATAGTATTACGGTATAACGTATAACGTTATATACTATTACGTTATAACGTTATATAGTATCACCATGTAACGAATAACGTTATATAGTATTACGTTATAACGTATAACGTATAACGTTATATAGTATTACGTTATAACGTATAACGTTATATAGTATTACGTTATAACGTATAACGTTATTTAGTATTACCATATAACGTATAACGTTATATAGTATTACGTTATATCGTTATATAGTATTACGTTATAACGTATAACGTTATATAGTATTATGTTATAACGTATAACATTATATGGTATTACGTTATAACGTATAACGTTATATAGTATTACGTTATAACGTATAACATTATATGGTATTCCGTTATAACGTATAACGTTATATAGTATTACGCTATAACGGATAACGTTACATAGTATTACGTTATAACGGATAACGTTATATAGTATTACGTTATAACGTTATATAGTATTACGTTATAACGTATAACGTTATATAATATTACGTTATAACGTATAACATTATATGGTATTACGTTATAACGTATAACGTTATATAGTATTACGTTATAACGTATAACGTTATATAGTATTACCATATCATGTATAACGTTATATAGTATTACGGTATAACGTATAACGTTATATAGTATTACCATATAACGTATAACGTTATATAGTATTACGTTATAACGTATAAAGTTATATAGTATTACGTTATAACGTATAACGTTATATAGTATTACCATATCACGTATAACGTTGTATAGTATTACGGTATAACGTATAACGTTATATACTATTACGTAATAACGTTATATAGTATCACCATGTAACGAATAACGTTATATAGTATTACGTTATAACGTATAACGTATAACGTTATATAGTATTACGTTATAACGTATAACGTTATATAGTATTACGTTATAACGTATAACGTTATTTAGTATTACCATATAACGTATAACGTTATATAGTATTACGTTATAACGTTATATAGTATTACGTTATAACGTATAACGTTATATAGTATTACGTTATAACGTATAACATTATATGGTATTACGTTATAACGTATAACGTTATATAGTATTACGTTATAACGTATAACATTATATGGTATTACGTTATAACGTATAACGTTATATAGTATTACGTTATAACGTATAACGTTATATAGTATTACGTTATAACGTATAACGTTATATAGTATTACCATATCACGTATAACGTTATATAGTATTACGGTATAACGTATAACGTTATATAGTATTACGTTATAACGTATAAAGTTATATAGTATTACGTTATAACGTATAACGTTATATAGTATTACCATATCACGTATAACGTTATATAGTATTACGGTATAACGTATAACGTTATATACTATTACGTTATAACGTTATATAGTATCACCATGTAACGAATAACGTTATATAGTATTACGTTATAACGTATAACGTATAACGTTATATAGTATTACGTTATAACGTATAACGTTATATAGTATTACGTTATAACGTATAACGTTATTTAGTATTACCATATAACGTATAACGTTATATAGTATTACGTTATAACGTTATATAGTATTACGTTATAACGTATAACGTTATATAGTATTACGTTATAACGTATAACATTATATGGTATTACGTTATAACGTATAACGTTATATAGTATTACGTTATAACGTATAACATTATATGGTATTACGTTATAACGTATAACGTTATATAGTATTACGTTATAACGTATAACGTTATATAGTATTACGTTATAACGTATAACGTTACATAGTATTACGCTATAACGGATAACGTTACATAGTATTACGTTATAACGGATAACGTTATATAGTATTGCGTTATAACGTTATATAGTATTACGTTATAACGTTATATAGTATTACGTTATAACGTATAACGTTATATAGTATTACGTTATAACGTATAACATTATATGGTATTACGTTATAACGTATAACGTTATATAGTATTACGTTATAACGTATAACATTATATGGTATTACGTTATAACGTATAACGTTATATAGTATTACGTTATAACGTATAACGTTATATAGTATTACGTTATAACGTATAACGTTATATAGTATTACCATATAACGTATAACGTTATATAGTATTACCATATAACGTATAACGTTATATAGTATTACGTTATAACGTATAACTTTATATAGTATTACGTTATAACGTATAACGTTATATAGTATTACCATATAACGTATAACGTTATATAGTATTACGTTATAACGTATAACGTTATATACTATTACGTTATAACGTATAACGTTATATAGTATCACCATATAACGTATAACGTTATATAGTATCACCATGTAACGTATAACGTTATATAGTATCACCATGTAACGTATAACGTTATATAGTATTACGTTATAACGTATAACGTTATATAGTATGACGTTATAACGTATAACGTTATATAGTATTACCATATAACGTATAACGTTATCCAGTATTACCATATAACGTATAACGTTATATAGTATTACCATATAACGTATAACGTTATATAGTATTACCATATAACGTATAACGTTATATAGTATTACGTTATAACGTATAACGTTATATAGTATTACGTTATAACGTATAACGTTATATAGTATTACGTTATAACGTATAACGTTATTTAGTATTACCATATAACGTATAACGTTATATAGTATTACCATATAATGTATAACGTTATATAGTATTACCATATAACGTATAACGTCATATAGTATTACGTTATAACGTATAACGTTATATAGTATTACCATATAACGTATAACGTTATATAGTATTACGTTATAACGTATAACGTTATATAGTATTACGTTATAACGTATAACGTTATATAGTATTACCATATCACGTATAACGTTATATAGTATTACGGTATAACGTATAACGTTATATAGTATTACGTTATAACGTATAAAGTTATATAGTATTACGTTATAACGTATAACGTTATATAGTATTACCATATCACGTATAACGTTATATAGTATTACGGTATAACGTATAACGTTATATACTATTACGTTATAACGTTATATAGTATCACCATGTAACGAATAACGTTATATAGTATTACGTTATAACGTATAACGTATAACGTTATATAGTATTACGTTATAACGTATAACGTTATATAGTATTACGTTATAACGTATAACGTTATTTAGTATTACCATATAACGTATAACGTTATATAGTATTACGTTATAACGTTATATAGTATTACGTTATAACGTATAACGTTATATAGTATTACGTTATAACGTATAACATTATATGGTATTACGTTATAACGTATAACGTTATATAGTATTACGTTATAACGTATAACATTATATGGTATTACGTTATAACGTATAACGTTATATAGTATTACGTTATAACGTATAACGTTATATAGTATTACGTTATAACGTATAACGTTACATAGTATTACGCTATAACGGATAACGTTACATAGTATTACGTTATAACGGATAACGTTATATAGTATTGCGTTATAACGTTATATAGTATTACGTTATAACGTTATATAGTATTACGTTATAACGTATAACGTTATATAGTATTACGTTATAACGTATAACATTATATGGTATTACGTTATAACGTATAACGTTATATAGTATTACGTTATAACGTATAACATTATATGGTATTACGTTATAACGTATAACGTTATATAGTATTACGTTATAACGTATAACGTTATATAGTATTACGTTATAACGTATAACGTTATATAGTATTACCATATAACGTATAACGTTATATAGTATTACCATATAACGTATAACGTTATATAGTATTACGTTATAACGTATAACTTTATATAGTATTACGTTATAACGTATAACGTTATATAGTATTACCATATAACGTATAACGTTATATAGTATTACGTTATAACGTATAACGTTATATACTATTACGTTATAACGTATAACGTTATATAGTATCACCATATAACGTATAACGTTATATAGTATCACCATGTAACGTATAACGTTATATAGTATCACCATGTAACGTATAACGTTATATAGTATTACGTTATAACGTATAACGTTATATAGTATGACGTTATAACGTATAACGTTATATAGTATTACATATAACGTATAACGTTATCCAGTATTACCATATAACGTATAACGTTATATAGTATTACCATATAACGTATAACGTTATATAGTATTACCATATAACGTATAACGTTATATAGTATTACGTTATAACGTATAACGTTATATAGTATTACGTTTATAACGTATAACGTTATATAGTATTACGTTATAACGTATAACATTATATGGTATTACGTTATAACGTATAACGTTATATAGTATTACGTTATAACGTATAACATTATATGGTATTACGTTATAACGTATAACGTTATATAGTATTACGTTATAACGTATAACGTTATATAGTATTACGTTATAACGTATAACGTTACATAGTATTACGCTATAACGGATAACGTTACATAGTATTACGTTATAACGGATAACGTTATATAGTATTGCGTTATAACGTTATATAGTATTACGTTATAACGTTATATAGTATTACGTTATAACGTATAACGTTATATAGTATTACGTTATAACGTATAACATTATATGGTATTACGTTATAACGTATAACGTTATATAGTATTACGCTATAACGTATAACATTATATGGTATTACGTTATAACGTATAACGTTATATAGTATTACGTTATAACGTATAACGTTATATAGTATTACGTTATAACGTATAACGTAATATAGTATTACCATATAACGTATAACGTTATATAGTATTACGTTATAACGTATAACTTTATATAGTATTACGTTATAACGTATAACGTTATATAGTATTACCATATAACGTATAACGTTATATAGTATTACGTTATAACGTATAACGTTATATACTATTACGTTATAACGTATAACGTTATATAGTATCACCATATAACGTATAACGTTATATAGTATCACCATGTAACGTATAACGTTATATAGTATCACCATGTAACGTATAACGTTATATAGTATTACGTTATAATGGTATAACGTTATATAGTATGACGTTATAACGTATAACGTTATATAGTATTACCATATAACGTATAACGTTATCCAGTATTACCATATAACGTATAACGTTATATAGTATTACCATATAACGTATAACGTTATATAGTATTACCATATAACGTATAACGTTATATAGTATTACGTTATAACGTATAACGTTATATAGTATTACGTTATAACGTATAACGTTATATAGTATTACGTTATAACGTATAACGTTATTTAGTATTACCATATAACGTATAACGTTATAGTATTACCATATAACGTATAACGTTATATAGTATTACCATATAACGTATAACGTCATATAGTATTACGTTATAACGTATAACGTTATATAGTATTACGTTATAACGTATAACGTTATATAGTATTACAATATAACGTATAACGTTATATAGTATTACGTTATAACGTATAACGTTATATAGTATTACGTTTATAACGTATAACGTTATATAGTATTACGTTATAACGTATAACGTTATATAGTATTACGTTATAACGTATAACGTTTATATAGTATTACGTTATAACGTATAACGTTATATAGTATTACGTTATAACGTATAACGTTATATAGTATCACCATGTAACGTATAACGTTATATAGTATCACCATGTAACGTATAACGTTATATAGTATTACGTTATAACGTATAACGTTATATAGTATTACGTTATAACGTATAACGTTATATAGTATTACGTTATAACGTATAACGTTATATAGTATTACGTTATAACGTATAACGTTATATAGTATTACGTTATAACGTATAACGTTATATAGTATTACGTTATAACGTATAACGTTATATAGTATTACGTTATAACGTATAACGTTATATAGTATTACGTTATAACGTTTAACGTTATATAGTATTACCATATCACGTATAAAGTTATATAGTATTACGTATAACGTATAACGTTTATATACTATTACGTTATAACGTTATATAGTATCACCATGTAACGTATAACGTTATATAGTATTACGTTATAACGTATAACGTTATATAGTATCACCATGTAACGTACAACGTTATATAGTATTACGTTATAACGTATAACGTTATATAGTATTACGTTATAACGTATAACGTTATATAGTATTACGTTATATCGTATAACGTTATATAGTATTACGTTATAACGTATAACGTTATATAGTATTACCATATACGTATAACGTTATATAGTATTAGGTTATAAACGTTATATAGTATCACCATATAACGTATAACGTTATATAGTATTACGTTATATCGTATAACGTTATATAGTGTTACGTTATAACGTATAACGTTATATAGTATTACGTTATAACGTATAACGTTATATAGTATTACGTTATAACGTATAACGTTATTTAGTATTACCATATAACGTATAACGTTATATAGTATTACGTTATAACGTATAACGTTATATAGTATTACGTTATAACGTATAACATTATATAGTATTACGTATAACGTATAACATTATATAGTATTACGTTATAGCGTATAACGTTATATAGTATTACGTTTATAACGTATAACATTATATGGTATTACGTTTATAACGTATAACGTTATATTGTATTACGTTATAACGTATAACGTTATATAGTATTACGTTATAACGTATAACGTTATATAGTATTACGTTATAACGTATAACGTTATATAGTATACGTTATAACGTATAACGTTATAGTATTACGTATAACGTATAACGTTTATATAGTATCACCATATAACGTATAACGTTATGTAGTATTACGTTATAACGTATAACGTTATGTAGTATTACGTTATAACATATAACGTTATATAGTTTTACGTTATAACGCTATATAGTATCACCATATAACGTATAACGTTATATAGTATTACGTTATATCGTATAACGTTATATAGTATTACGTTATAACGTATAACATTATATGGTATTACGTTATAACGTATAACGTTATATAGTATTACGTTATAACGTATAACATTATATGGTATTACGTTATAACGTATAACGTTATATAGTATTACGTTATAACGTATAACGTTATATAGTATTACGTTATAACGTATAAAGTTATATAGTATTACCATATAACGTATAACGTTATATAGTATTACCATATAACGTATAACGTTATATAGTATTACGTTATAACGTATAACTTTATATAGTATTACGTTATAACGTATAACGTTATATAGTATTACCATATAACGTATAACGTTATATAGTATTACGTTATAACGTATAACGTTATATACTATTACGTTATAACGTATAACGTTATATAGTATCACCATATAACGTATAACGTTATATAGTATCACCATGTAACGTATAACGTTATATAGTATCACCATGTAACGTATAACGTTATATAGTATTACGTTATAACGTATAACGTTATATAGTATGACGTTATAACGTATAACGTTATATAGTATTACCATATAACGTATAACGTTATCCAGTATTACCATATAACGTATAACGTTATATAGTATTACCATATAACGTATAACGTTATATAGTATTACCATATAACGTATAACGTTATATAGTATTACGTTATAACGTATAACGTTATATAGTATTACGTTATAACGTATAACGTTATATAGTATTACGTTATAACGTATAACGTTATTTAGTATTACCATATAACGTATAACGTTATATAGTATTACCATATAATGTATAACGTTATATAGTATTACCATATAACGTATAACGTCATATAGTATTACGTTATAACGTATAACGTTATATAGTATTACCATATACGTATAACGTTATATAGTATTACGTTATAACGTATAACGTTATATAGTATTACGTTATAACGTATAACGTTATATAGTATTACCATATCACGTATAACGTTATATAGTATTACGGTATAACGTATAACGTTATATAGTATTACGTTATAACGTATAAAGTTATATAGTATTACGTTATAACGTATACGTTATATAGTATTACCATATCACGTATAACGTTATATAGTATTACGGTATAACGTATAACGTTATATACTATTACGTTATAACGTTATATAGTATCACCATGTAACGAATAACGTTATATAGTATTACGTTATAACGTATAACGTATAACGTTATATAGTATTACGTTATAACGTATAACGTTATATAGTATTACGTTATAACGTATAACGTTATTTAGTATTACCATATAACGTATAACGTTATATAGTATTACGTTATAACGTTATATAGTATTACGTTATAACGTATAACGTTATATAGTATTACGTTATAACGTATAACATTATATGGTATTACGTTATAACGTATAACGTTATATAGTATTACGTTATAACGTATAACATTATATGGTATTACGTTATAACGTATAACGTTATATAGTATTACGTTATAACGTATAACGTTATATAGTATTACGTTATAACGTATAACGTTACATAGTATTACGCTATAACGGATAACGTTACATAGTATTACGTTATAACGGATAACGTTATATAGTATTGCGTTATAACGTTATATAGTATTACGTTATAACGTTATATAGTATTACGTTATAACGTATAACGTTATATAGTATTACGTTATAACGTATAACATTATATGGTATTACGTTATAACGTATAACGTTATATAGTATTACGTTATAACGTATAACATTATATGGTATTACGTTATAACGTATAACGTTATATAGTATTACGTTATAACGTATAACGTTATATAGTATTACGTTATAACGTATAACGTTATATAGTATTACCATATAACGTATAACGTTATATAGTATTACCATATAACGTATAACGTTATATAGTATTACGTTATAACGTATAACTTTATATAGTATTACGTTATAACGTATAACGTTATATAGTATTACCATATAACGTATAACGTTATATAGTATTACGTTATAACGTATAACGTTATATACTATTACGTTATAACGTATAACGTTATATAGTATCACCATATAACGTATAACGTTATATAGTATCACCATGTAACGTATAACGTTATATAGTATCACCATGTAACGTATAACGTTATATAGTATTACGTTATAACGTATAACGTTATATAGTATGACGTTATAACGTATAACGTTATATAGTATTACCATATAACGTATAACGTTATCCAGTATTACCATATAACGTATAACGTTATATAGTATTACCATATAACGTATAACGTTATATAGTATTACCATATAACGTATAACGTTATATAGTATTACGTTATAACGTATAACGTTATATAGTATTACGTTATAACGTATAACGTTATATAGTATTACGTTATAACGTATAACATTATATGGTATTACGTTATAACGTATAACGTTATATAGTATTACGTTATAACGTATAACATTATATGGTATTACGTTATAACGTATAACGTTATATAGTATTACGTTATAACGTATAACGTTATATAGTATTACGTTATAACGTATAACGTTACATAGTATTACGCTATAACGGATAACGTTACATAGTATTACGTTATAACGGATAACGTTATATAGTATTGCGTTATAACGTTATATAGTATTACGTTATAACGTTATATAGTATTACGTTATAACGTATAACGTTATATAGTATTACGTTATAACGTATAACATTATATGGTATTACGTTATAACGTATAACGTTATATAGTATTACGCTATAACGTATAACATTATATGGTATTACGTTATAACGTATAACGTTATATAGTATTACGTTATAACGTATAACGTTATATAGTATTACGTTATAACGTATAACGTAATATAGTATTACCATATAACGTATAACGTTATATAGTATTACGTTATAACGTATAACTTTATATAGTATTACGTTATAACGTATAACGTTATATAGTATTACCATATAACGTATAACGTTATATAGTATTACGTTATAACGTATAACGTTATATACTATTACGTTATAACGTATAACGTTATATAGTATCACCATATAACGTATAACGTTATATAGTATCACCATGTAACGTATAACGTTATATAGTATCACCATGTAACGTATAACGTTATATAGTATTACGTTATAATGTATAACGTTATATAGTATGACGTTATAACGTATAACGTTATATAGTATTACCATATAACGTATAACGTTATCCAGTATTACCATATAACGTATAACGTTATATAGTATTACCATATAACGTATAACGTTATATAGTATTACCATATAACGTATAACGTTATATAGTATTACGTTATAACGTATAACGTTATATAGTATTACGTTATAACGTATAACGTTATATAGTATTACGTTATAACGTATAACGTTATTTAGTATTACCATATAACGTATAACGTTATATAGTATTACCATATAACGTATAACGTTATATAGTATTACCATATAACGTATAACGTCATATAGTATTACGTTATAACGTATAACGTTATATAGTATTACGTTATAACGTATAACGTTATATAGTATTACAATATAACGTATAACGTTATATAGTATTACGTTATAACGTATAACGTTATATAGTATTACGTTATAACGTATAACGTTATATAGTATTACGTTATAACGTATAACGTTATATAGTATTACGTTATAACTTATAACGTTATATAGTATTACGTTATAACGTATAACGTTATATAGTATTACGTTATAACGTATAACGTTATATAGTATCACCATGTAACGTATAACGTTATATAGTATCACCATGTAACGTATAACGTTATATAGTATTACGTTATAACGTATAACGTTATATAGTATTACGTTATAACGTATAACGTTATATAGTATTACGTTATAACGTATAACGTTATATAGTATTACGTTATAACGTATAACGTTATATAGTATTACGTTATAACGTATAACGTTATATAGTATTACGTTATAACGTATAACGTTATATAGTATTACGTTATAACGTATAACGTTATATAGTATTACGTTATAACGTTTAACGTTATATAGTATTACCATATCACGTATAAAGTTATATAGTATTACGGTATAACGTATAACGTTATATACTATTACGTTATAACGTTATATAGTATCACCATGTAACGTATAACGTTATATAGTATTACGTTATAACGTATAACGTTATATAGTATCACCATGTAACGTACAACGTTATATAGTATTACGTTATAACGTATAACGTTATATAGTATTACGTTATAACGTATAACGTTATATAGTATTACGTTATATCGTATAACGTTATATAGTATTACGTTATAACGTATAACGTTATATAGTATTACCATATAACGTATAACGTTATATAGTATTAGGTTATAACGTTATATAGTATCACCATATAACGTATAACGTTATATAGTATTACGTTATATCGTATAACGTTATATAGTGTTACGTTATAACGTATAACGTTATATAGTATTACGTTATAACGTATAACGTTATATAGTATTACGTTATAACGTATAACGTTATTTAGTATTACCATATAACGTATAACGTTATATAGTATTACGTTATAACGTATAACGTTATATAGTATTACGTTATAACGTATAACATTATATAGTATTACGTTATAACGTATAACATTATATAGTATTACGTTATAGCGTATAACGTTATATAGTATTACGTTATAACGTATAACATTATATGGTATTACGTTATAACGTATAACGTTATATTGTATTACGTTATAACGTATAACGTTATATAGTATTACGTTATAACGTATAACGTTATATAGTATTACGTTATAACGTATAACGTTATATAGTATTACGTTATAACGTATAACGTTATATAGTATTACGTTATAACGTATAACGTTATATAGTATCACCATATAACGTATAACGTTATGTAGTATTACGTTATAACGTATAACGTTATGTAGTATTACGTTATAACATATAACGTTATATAGTTTTACGTTATAACGCTATATAGTATCACCATATAACGTATAACGTTATATAGTATTACGTTATATCGTATAACGTTATATAGTATTACGTTATAACGTATAACGTTATGTAGTATTACGTTATAACGTATAACGTTATATAGTATTACGTTATAACGTATAACGTTATGTAGTATTACGTTATAACGTATAACGTTATGTAGTATTACGTTATAACATATAACGTTATATAGTATTACGTTATGACGTATAACGTTATATAGTATTACCATATAACGTATAACGTTATATACTATTACGTTATAACGTTATATAGTATCACCATATAACGTATAACGTTATACAGTATTACGTTATAACGTATAACGTTATATAGTATTACGTTATAACGTATAACGTTATGTAGTATTACGTTATAACGTATAACGTTATGTAGTATTACGTTATAACATATAACGTTATATAGTATTACGTTATGACGTATAACGTTATATAGTATTACCATATAACGTATAACGTTATATACTATTACGTTATAACGTTATATAGTATCACCATATAACGTATAACGTTATACAGTATTACGTTATAACGTATAACGTTATATAGTATTACGTTATAACGTATAACTTTATATAGTATTACGTTATAACGTATAACGTTATATAGTATTACGTTATAACGTATAACGTTATATAGCATTACGTTATAACGTTATATAGTATCACCATATAACGTATAACGTTATATAGTATTACGTTATAACGTATAACGTTATATAGTATTACGTTATAACGTATAACGTTATATAGTATTACGTTATAACGTATAACGTTATATAGTATCACCATATAACGTATAACGTTATATAGTATTACGTTATAACGCTATATAGTATCACCATATAACGTATAACGTTATATAGTATTACGTTATATCGTATAACGTTATTTAGTATTACCATATAACGTATAACGTTATGTAGTATTACGTTATAACGTATAACGTTATATAGTATTACGTTATAACGTATAACGTTATATAGTATTACGTTATAACGTATAACGTTATATAGTATTACCATATAACGTATAACGTTATATAGTATTACGTTATAACGTATAACGTTATATAGTATTACGTTATAACGTATAACGTTATAAAGTATTACGTTATAACGTATAACGTTATATAGTATTACGTTATAACGTATAACGTTATATAGTATTACGTTATAACGTATAACGTTATATAGTATTACCATATCACGTATAACGTTATATAGTATTACGGTATAACGTATAACGTTATATACTATTACGTTATAACGTTATATATTATCACCATGTAACGAATAACGTTATATAGTATTACGTTATAACGTATAACGTTACATAGTATTACGCTATAACGGATAACGTTACATAGTATTACGTTATAACGGATAACGTTATATAGTATTACGTTATAAAGTTATATAGTATTACGTTATAACGTTATATAGTATTACGTTATAACATATAACGTTATATAGTATTACGTTATAACGTATAACATTATATGGTATTACGTTATAACGTATAACGTTATATAGTATTACGATATAACGTATAACATTATATGGTATTACGTTATAACGTATAACGTTATATAGTATTACGTTATAACGTATAACGTTATATAGTATTACGTTATAACGTATAACGTTATATAGTATTACCATATAACGTATAACGTTATATAGTATTACGTTATAACGTATAACTTTATATAGTATTACGTTATAACGTATAACGTTATATAGTATTACCATATAAGGTATAACGTTATATAGTATTACGTTATAACGTATAACGTTATATACTATTACGTTATAACGTATAACGTTATATAGTATCACCATATAACGTATAACGTTATATAGTATCACCATGTAACGAATAACGTTATATAGTATTACGTTATAACGTATAACGTATAACGTTATATAGTATTACGTTATAACGTATAACGTTATATAGTATTACGTTATAACGTATAACGTTATTTAGTATTACCATATAACGTATAACGTTATATAGTATTACGTTATAACGTTATATAGTATTACGTTATAGCGTATATCGTTATATAGTATTACGTTATAACGTATAACATTATATGGTATTACGTTATAACGTATAACGTTATATAGTATTACGTTATAACGTATAACATTATATGGTATTACGTTATAACGTATAACGTTATATAGTATTACGTTATAACGTATAACGTTATATAGTATTACGTTATAACGTTATATAGTATTACGTTATAACGTTATATAGTATTACGTTATAACGTATAACGTTATATAATATTACGTTATAACGTATAACATTATATGGTATTACGTTATAACGTATAACGTTATATAGTATTACGTTATAACGTATAACATTATATGGTATTACGTTATAACGTATAACGTTATATAGTATTACGTTATAACGTATAACGTTATATAGTATTACGTTATAACGTATAACGTTAAATAGTATTACCATATAACGTATAACGTTATATAGTATTACGTTATAACGTATAACTTTATATAGTATTACGTTATAACGTATAACGTTATATAGTATTACCATATAACGTATAACGTTATATAGTATTACGTTATAACGTATAACGTTATATACTATTACGTTATAACGTATAACGTTATATAGTATCACCATATAACGTATAACGTTATATAGTATCACCATGTAACGTATAACGTTATATAGTATCACCATGTAACGTATAACGTTATATAGTATTACGTTATAACGTATAACGTTATATAGTATGACGTTATAACGTATAACGTTATATAGTATTACCATATAACGTATAACGTTATATAGTATTACCATATAACGTATAACGTTATATAGTATTACCATATAACGTATAACGTTATATAGTATTACCATATAACGTATAACGTTATATAGTATTACCATATAACGTATAACGTTATATAGTATTACGTTATAACGTATAACGTTATATAGTATTACGTTATAACGTATAACGTTATATAGTATTACGTTATAACGTATAACGTTATTTAGTATTACCATATAACGTGTAACGTTATATAGTATTACCATATAATGTATAACGTTATATAGTATTACCATATAACGTATAACGTTATATGGTATTACGTTATAACGTATAACGTTATATAGTATTACGTTATAACGTATAACGTTATATAGTATTACGTTATATCGTATAACGTTATATAGTATTACGTTATAACGTATAACGTTAGATAGTATTACGTTATAACGTATAACGTTATATAGTATTACGTTATAACGTATAATGTTATATAGTATCACCATATAACGTATAACGTTATATAGTATTACGTTATAACGCTATATAGTATCACCATATAACGTATAACGTTATATAGTATTACGTTATATCGTATAACGTTATATAGTATTACGTTATAACGTATAACGTTATGTAGTATTACGTTATAACGTATAACGTTATATAGTATTACGTTATAACGTATAACGTTATGTAGTATTACGTTATAACGTATAACGTTATGTAGTATTACGTTATAACATATAACGTTATATAGTATTACGTTATGACGTATAACGTTATATAGTATTACCATATAACGTATAACGTTATATACTATTACGTTATAACGTTATATAGTATCACCATATAACGTATAACGTTATACAGTATTACGTTATAACGTATAACGTTATATAGTATTACGTTATAACGTATAACGTTATGTAGTATTACGTTATAACGTATAACGTTATGTAGTATTACGTTATAACATATAACGTTATATAGTATTACGTTATGACGTATAACGTTATATAGTATTACCTTATAACGTATAACGTTATATACTATTACGTTATAACGTTATATAGTATCACCATATAACGTATAACGTTATACAGTATTACGTTATAACGTATAAAGTTATATAGTATTACGTTATAACGTATAACATTATATAGTATTACGTTATAACGTATAACGTTATATAGTATTACGTTATAACGTATAACGTTATATAGCATTACGTTATAACGTTATATAGTATCACCATATAACGTATAACGTTATATAGTATTACGTTATAACGTATAACGTTATATAGTATTACGTTATAACGTATAACGTTATATAGTATTACGTTATAACGTATAGCGTTATATAGTATTACGTTATAACGTATAACGTTATATAGTATTACGCTATAACGTATAACGTTATATAGTATTACGTTATAACGTATAGCGTTATATAGTATTACGTTATAACGTTATATAGTATCACCATATAACGTATAACGTTATATACCATTACGTTATAACGTATAACGTTATATAGTATCACCATGTAACGTATAACGTTATATAGTATTACGTTATAACGTATAACGTTATATAGTATTACGTTATAACGTATAACGTTATATAGTATTACGCTATAACGTATAGCGTTATATAGTATTACGTTATAACGTATAACGTTATATAGTATTACGCTATAACGTATAACGTTATATAGTATTACGTTATAACGTATAACGTTATATAGTATTACGTTATAACGTATAACGTTATATAGTATTACGTTATAACGTATAACGTTATATAGTATTACGCTATAACGTATAACGTTATATAGTATTACGTTATAACGTATAACATTTTATAGTATTACGTTATAACGTATAACGTTATATAGTATTACGCTATAACGTATAACGTTATATAGTATTACGTTATAACGTATAACGTTATATAGTATTACGTTATAACGTATAACGTTATATAGTATTACGTTATAACGTATAACGTTATATAGTATTACGTTATAACGTATAACGTTATATAGTATTACGTTATACAGTATTACGTTATAACGTATAACGTTATATAGTATTACGTTATAACGTATAGCGTTATATAGTATTACGTTATAACGTATAACGTTATATAGTATTACGTTATAACGTATAACGTTATATAGTATTACGCTATAACGTATAGCGTTGTATAGTATTACGTTATATAGTATTACGTTATAACGTATAACGTTATATAGTATTACGTTATAACGTATAGCGTTATATAGTATTACGTTATAACGTATAACGTTATATAGTATTACGTTATAACGTATAACGTTATATAGTATTACGCTATAACGTATAGCGTTATATAGTATTACGTTATAACGCATAACGTTATATAGTATTACGCTATAACGTATAACGTTATATAGTATTACGTTATAACGTATAACGTTATATAGTATTACGTTATAACGTATAACGTTATATAGTATTACGTTATAACGTATAACGTTATATAGTGTTACGCTATAACGTATAACGTTATATAGTATTACGTTATAACGTATAACATTTTATAGTATTACGTTATAACGTATAACGTTATATAGTGTCACCATGTAACGTATAACGTTATATAGTATTACGTTATAACGTATAACGGTATATAGTATTACTTTATAACGTTATATAGTATCACCATATAACGTATAACGTTATATAGTATTACGTTATATCGTATAACGTTATATAGTATTACGTTATAACGTATAACGTTATGTAGTATTACGTTATAACGTATAACGTTATATAGTATTACGTTATAACGTATAACGTTATGCAGTATTACGTTATAACGTATAACGTTATGTAGAATTACGTTATAACGTATAACGTTATATAGTATTACGTTATGACGTATAACGTTATATAGTATTACCATATAACGTATAACGTTATGTAGTATTACGTTATAACGTATAACGTTATATAGTATTACGTTATAACGTATAACGTTATATAGCATTACGTTATAACGTTATATAGTATCACCATATAACGTATAACGTTATATAGTATTACGTTATAACGTATAACGTTATATAGTATTACGCTATAACGTATAACGTTATATAGCATTACGTTATAACGTTATATAGTATCACCATATAACGTATAACGTTATATAGTATTACGTTATAACGTATAACGTTATATAGTATTGCGTTATATCGTATAACGTTATATAGTATTACGTTATAACGTATAGCGTTATATAGTATTACGTTATAACGTATAACATTTTATAGTATTACGTTATAACGTATAACGTAATATAGTATCACCATATAACGTATAACGTTATATAGTATTAAGTTATGACGTATAACGTTATATAGTATTACCATATAACGTACAACGTTATATAGTATTATGTTATAACGTATAACGTTATATAGTATTACGTTATAACGTATAACTTTATATAGTATTACGTTATAACGTATAACGTTATATAGTATCACCGTGTAACGTATAACGTTATATAGTATTACGTTATATCGTATAACGTTATATAGTATTACGTTATAACGTATAACGTTATACAGTATTACGTTATAACGTATAACGTTATATAGTATTACGTTATAACGTATAACTTTATGTCGTATTACGTTATAACGTATAACGTTATATAGTATTACCATATAACGTATAACGTTATATAGTATTACGTTATAACGTATAACTTTATGTAGTATTACGTTATAACGTATAACGTTATATAGTATTACGTTATAACGTATAACGTTATATAGTATTACGTTATAACGTATAACGTTATATAGTATTACGATATAACATATAACGTTATATAGTATTACGTTATAACGTATAACATTTTATAGTATTACGTTATAACGTATAACGTTATATAGTATCACCATGTAACGTATAACGTTATATAGTATTACGTTATAACGTATAACGTTATATAGTATTACGTTATAACGTATAACGTTATATAGTATTACGTTATAACGTATAACGTTATATAGTATTACGTTATAACGTATAACGTTATATAGTATTACGTTATAACGTATAACGTTATATAGTATTACGTTATAACGTATAACGTTATATAGTATTACGTTATAACGTATAACGTTATATAGTATTACGTTATAACGTATAACGTTATATAGTATTACGTTATAACGTATAACGTTATATAGTATTAGGTTATAACGTATAACGTTATATAGCATTACGATATAACGTTATATAGTATCACCATATAACGTATAACGTTATATATTATTACGTTATAACGTATAACGTTATATAGTATTAAGTTATATCGTATAACGTTATATAGTATTACGGTATAACGTTATATAGTATCACCATATAACGTACAACGTTATATAGTATTACGTTATAACGTATAACGTTATATAGTATTACGTTATAACGTATAACGTTATATAGTATTACGTTATAACGTATAACGTTATATAGCATTACGTTATAACGTTATATAGTATCACCATATAACGTATAACGTTATATAGTATTACGTTATAACGTATAACGTTATATAGTATTAAGTTATATCGTATAACGTTATATAGTATTACGGTATAACGTTATATAGTATCACCATATAACGTACAACGTTATATAGTATTACGTTATAACGTATAACGTTATATAGTATTACGTTATAACGTATAACGTTATATAGTATTACGTTATAACGTATAACGTTATACAGTATTACGTTATAACGTATAACGTTATATAGTATTACGTTATAACGTATAACTTTATGTCGTATTACGTTATAACGTATAGCGTTATATAGTATTACGTTATAACGTATAACGTTATATAGTATTACGCTATAACGTATAACGTTATATAGTATTACGTTATAACGTATAGCGTTATATAGTATTACGTTATAACGTTATATAGTATCACCATATAACGTATAACGTTATATACCATTACGTTATAACGTATAACGTTATATAGTATCACCATGTAACGTATAACGTTATATAGTATTACGTTATAACGTATAACGTTATATAGTATTACGTTATAACGTATAACGTTATATAGTATTACGCTATAACGTATAGCGTTATATAGTATTACGTTATAACGTATAACGTTATATAGTATTACGCTATAACGTATAACGTTATATAGTATTACGTTATAACGTATAACGTTATATAGTATTACGTTATAACGTATAACGTTATATAGTATTACGTTATAACGTATAACGTTATATAGTATTACGCTATAACGTATAACGTTATATAGTATTACGTTATAACGTATAACATTTTATAGTATTACGTTATAACGTATAACGTTATATAGTATTACGCTATAACGTATAACGTTATATAGTATTACGTTATAACGTATAACGTTATATAGTATTACGTTATAACGTATAACGTTATATAGTATTACGTTATAACGTATAACGTTATATAGTATTACGTTATAACGTATAACGTTATATAGTATTACGTTATATAGTATTACGTTATAACGTATAACGTTATATAGTATTACGTTATAACGTATAGCGTTATATAGTATTACGTTATAACGTATAACGTTATGCAGTATTACGTTATAACGTATAACGTTATGTAGAATTACGTTATAACGTATAACGTTATATAGTATTACGTTATGACGTATAACGTTATATAGTATTACCATATAACGTATAACGTTATGTAGTATTACGTTATAACGTATAACGTTATATAGTATTACGTTATAACGTATAACGTTATATAGCATTACGTTATAACGTTATATAGTATCACCATATAACGTATAACGTTATATAGTATTACGCTATAACGTATAGCGTTATATAGTATTACGTTATAACGCATAACGTTATATAGTATTACGCTATAACGTATAACGTTATATAGTATTACGTTATAACGTATAACGTTATATAGTATTACGTTATAACGTATAACGTTATATAGTATTACGTTATAACGTATAACGTTATATAGTGTTACGCTATAACGTATAACGTTATATAGTATTACGTTATAACGTATAACATTTTATAGTATTACGTTATAACGTATAACGTTATATAGTGTCACCATGTAACGTATAACGTTATATAGTATTACGTTATAACGTATAACGGTATATAGTATTACTTTATAACGTTATATAGTATCACCATATAACGTATAACGTTATATAGTATTACGTTATATCGTATAACGTTATATAGTATTACGTTATAACGTATAACGTTATGTAGTATTACGTTATAACGTATAACGTTATATAGTATTACGTTATAACGTATAACGTTATGCAGTATTACGTTATAACGTATAACGTTATGTAGAATTACGTTATAACGTATAACGTTATATAGTATTACGTTATGACGTATAACGTTATATAGTATTACCATATAACGTATAACGTTATGTAGTATTACGTTATAACGTATAACGTTATATAGTATTACGTTATAACGTATAACGTTATATAGCATTACGTTATAACGTTATATAGTATCACCATATAACGTATAACGTTATATAGTATTACGTTATAACGTATAACGTTATATAGTATTACGCTATAACGTATAACGTTATATAGCATTACGTTATAACGTTATATAGTATCACCATATAACGTATAACGTTATATAGTATTACGTTATAACGTATAACGTTATATAGTATTGCGTTATATCGTATAACGTTATATAGTATTACGTTATAACGTATAGCGTTATATAGTATTACGTTATAACGTATAACATTTTATAGTATTACGTTATAACGTATAACGTAATATAGTATCACCATATAACGTATAACGTTATATAGTATTAAGTTATGACGTATAACGTTATATAGTATTACCATATAACGTACAACGTTATATAGTATCACCATATAACGTATAACGTTATATAGTATTACGTTATAACGTATAACGTTATATAGTATTGCGTTATATCGTATAACGTTATATAGTATTACGTTATAACGTATAACGTTATATAGTATTACGCTATAACGTATAACGTTATATAGTATTACGTTATAACGTATAACATTTTATAGTATTACGTTATAACGTATAACGTTATATAGTATTACGCTATAACGTATAACGTTATATAGTATTACGTTATAACGTATAACGTTATATAGTATTACGTTATAACGTATAACGTTATATAGTATTACGTTATAACGTATAACGTTATATAGTATTACGTTATAACGTATAACGTTATATAGTATTACGTTATATAGTATTACGTTATAACGTATAACGTTATATAGTATTACGTTATAACGTATAGCGTTATATAGTATTACGTTATAACGTATAACGTTATATAGTATTACGTTATAACGTATAACGTTATATAGTATTACGCTATAACGTATAGCGTTGTATAGTATTACGTTATATAGTATTACGTTATAACGTATAACGTTATATAGTATTACGTTATAACGTATAGCGTTATATAGTATTACGTTATAACGTATAACGTTATATAGTATTACGTTATAACGTATAACGTTATATAGTATTACGCTATAACGTATAGCGTTATATAGTATTACGTTATAACGCATAACGTTATATAGTATTACGCTATAACGTATAACGTTATATAGTATTACGTTATAACGTATAACGTTATATAGTATTACGTTATAACGTATAACGTTATATAGTATTACGTTATAACGTATAACGTTATATAGTGTTACGCTATAACGTATAACGTTATATAGTATTACGTTATAACGTATAACATTTTATAGTATTACGTTATAACGTATAACGTTATATAGTGTCACCATGTAACGTATAACGTTATATAGTATTACGTTATAACGTATAACGGTATATAGTATTACTTTATAACGTTATATAGTATCACCATATAACGTATAACGTTATATAGTATTACGTTATATCGTATAACGTTATATAGTATTACGTTATAACGTATAACGTTATGTAGTATTACGTTATAACGTATAACGTTATATAGTATTACGTTATAACGTATAACGTTATGCAGTATTACGTTATAACGTATAACGTTATGTAGAATTACGTTATAACGTATAACGTTATATAGTATTACGTTATGACGTATAACGTTATATAGTATTACCATATAACGTATAACGTTATGTAGTATTACGTTATAACGTATAACGTTATATAGTATTACGTTATAACGTATAACGTTATATAGCATTACGTTATAACGTTATATAGTATCACCATATAACGTATAACGTTATATAGTATTACGTTATAACGTATAACGTTATATAGTATTACGCTATAACGTATAACGTTATATAGCATTACGTTATAACGTTATATAGTATCACCATATAACGTATAACGTTATATAGTATTACGTTATAACGTATAACGTTATATAGTATTGCGTTATATCGTATAACGTTATATAGTATTACGTTATAACGTATAGCGTTATATAGTATTACGTTATAACGTATAACATTTTATAGTATTACGTTATAACGTATAACGTAATATAGTATCACCATATAACGTATAACGTTATATAGTATTAAGTTATGACGTATAACGTTATATAGTATTACCATATAACGTACAACGTTATATAGTATTATGTTATAACGTATAACGTTATATAGTATTACGTTATAACGTATAACTTTATATAGTATTACGTTATAACGTATAACGTTATATAGTATCACCGTGTAACGTATAACGTTATATAGTATTACGTTATATCGTATAACGTTATATAGTATTACGTTATAACGTATAACGTTATACAGTATTACGTTATAACGTATAACGTTATATAGTATTACGTTATAACGTATAACTTTATGTCGTATTACGTTATAACGTATAACGTTATATAGTATTACCATATAACGTATAACGTTATATAGTATTACGTTATAACGTATAACTTTATGTAGTATTACGTTATAACGTATAACGTTATATAGTATTACGTTATAACGTATAACGTTATATAGTATTACGTTATAACGTATAACGTTATATAGTATTACGATATAACATATAACGTTATATAGTATTACGTTATAACGTATAACATTTTATAGTATTACGTTATAACGTATAACGTTATATAGTATCACCATGTAACGTATAACGTTATATAGTATTACGTTATAACGTATAACGTTATATAGTATTACGTTATAACGTATAACGTTATATAGTATTACGTTATAACGTATAACGTTATATAGTATTACGTTATAACGTATAACGTTATATAGTATTACGTTATAACGTATAACGTTATATAGTATTACGTTATAACGTATAACGTTATATAGTATTACGTTATAACGTATAACGTTATATAGTATTACGTTATAACGTATAACGTTATATAGTATTACGTTATAACGTATAACGTTATATAGTATTAGGTTATAACGTATAACGTTATATAGCATTACGATATAACGTTATATAGTATCACCATATAACGTATAACGTTATATATTATTACGTTATAACGTATAACGTTATATAGTATTAAGTTATATCGTATAACGTTATATAGTATTACGGTATAACGTTATATAGTATCACCATATAACGTACAACGTTATATAGTATTACGTTATAACGTATAACGTTATATAGTATTACGTTATAACGTATAACGTTATATAGTATTACGTTATAACGTATAACGTTATATAGCATTACGTTATAACGTTATATAGTATCACCATATAACGTATAACGTTATATAGTATTACGTTATAACGTATAACGTTATATAGTATTAAGTTATATCGTATAACGTTATATAGTATTACGGTATAACGTTATATAGTATCACCATATAACGTACAACGTTATATAGTATTACGTTATAACGTATAACGTTATATAGTATTACGTTATAACGTATAACGTTATACAGTATTACGTTATAACGTATAACGTTATACAGTATTACGTTATAACGTATAACGTTATATAGTATTACGTTATAACGTATAACTTTATGTCGTATTACGTTATAACGTATAGCGTTATATAGTATTACGTTATAACGTATAACGTTATATAGTATTACGTTATAACGTATAACGTTATATAGTATTACGCTATAACGTATAGCGTTATATAGTATTACGTTATAACGTATAACGTTATATAGTATTACGCTATAACGTATAACGTTATATAGTATTACGTTATAACGTATAACGTTATATAGTATTACGTTATAACGTATAACGTTATATAGTATTACGTTATAACGTATAACGTTATATAGTGTTACGCTATAACGTATAACGTTATATAGTATTACGTTATAACGTATAACATTTTATAGTATTACGTTATAACGTATAACGTTATATAGTGTCACCATGTAACGTATAACGTTATATAGTATTACGTTATAACGTATAACGGTATATAGTATTACGTTATAACGTTATATAGTATCACCATATAACGTATAACGTTATATAGTATTACGGTATATCGTATAACGTTATATAGTATTACGTTATAACGTATAACGTTATGTAGTATTACGTTATAACGTATAACGTTATATAGTATTACGTTATAACGTATAACGTTATGCAGTATTACGTTATAACGTATAACGTTATGTAGAATTACGTTATAACGTATAACGTTATATAGTATTACGTTATGACGTATAACGTTATATAGTATTACCATATAACGTATAACGTTATGTAGTATTACGTTATAACGTATAACGTTATATAGTATTACGTTATAACGTATAACGTTATATAGCATTACGTTATAACGTTATATAGTATCACCATATAACGTATAACGTTATATAGTATTACGTTATAACGTATAACGTTATATAGTATTACGCTATAACGTATAACGTTATATAGCATTACGTTATAACGTTATATAGTATCACCATATAACGTATAACGTTATATAGTATTACGTCATAACGTATAACGTTATATAGTATTGCGTTATACGTATAACGTTATATAGTATTACGTTATAACGTATAGCGTTATATAGTATTACGTTATAACGTATAACATTTTATAGTATTACGTTATAACGTATAACGTAATATAGTATCACCATATAACGTATAACGTTATATAGTATTAAGTTATGACGTATAACGTTATATAGTATTACCATATAACGTACAACGTTATATAGTATTATGTTATAACGTATAACGTTATATAGTATTACGTTATAACGTATAACTTTATATAGTATTACGTTATAACGTATAACGTTATATAGCATTACGTTATAACGTTATATAGTATCACCATATAACGTATAACGTTATATAGTATTACGTTATAACGTATAACGTTATGTAGTATTACGTTATAACATATAACGTTATATAGTATTACGTTATGACGTATAACGTTATATAGTATTACCTTATAACGTATAACGTTATATACTATTACGTTATAACGTTATATAGTATCACCATATAACGTATAACGTTATACAGTATTACGTTATAACGTATAAAGTTATATAGTATTACGTTATAACGTATAACATTATATAGTATTACGTTATAACGTATAACGTTATATAGTATTACGTTATAACGTATAACGTTATATAGCATTACGTTATAACGTTATATAGTATCACCATATAACGTATAACGTTATATAGTATTACGTTATAACGTATAACGTTATATAGTATTACGTTATAACGTATAACGTTATATAGTATTACGTTATAACGTATAGCGTTATATAGTATTACGTTATAACGTATAACGTTATATAGTATTACGCTATAACGTATAACGTTATATAGTATTACGTTATAACGTATAGCGTTATATAGTATTACGTTATAACGTTATATAGTATCACCATATAACGTATAACGTTATATACCATTACGTTATAACGTATAACGTTATATAGTATCACCATGTAACGTATAACGTTATATAGTATTACGTTATAACGTATAACGTTATATAGTATTACGTTATAACGTATAACGTTATATAGTATTACGCTATAACGTATAGCGTTATATAGTATTACGTTATAACGTATAACGTTATATAGTATGACGCTATAACGTATAACGTTATATAGTATTACGTTATAACGTATAACGTTATATAGTATTACGTTATAACGTATAACGTTATATAGTATTACGTTATAACGTATAACGTTATATAGTATTACGCTATAACGTATAACGTTATATAGTATTACGTTATAACGTATAACATTTTATAGTATTACGTTATAACGTATAACGTTATATAGTATTACGCTATAACGTATAACGTTATATAGTATTACGTTATAACGTATAACGTTATATAGTATTACGTTATAACGTATAACGTTATATAGTATTACGTTATAACGTATAACGTTATATAGTATTACGTTATAACGTATAACGTTATATAGTATTACGTTATATAGTATTACGTTATAACGTATAACGTTATATAGTATTACGTTATAACGTATAGCGTTATATAGTATTACGTTATAACGTATAACGTTATATAGTATTACGTTATAACGTATAACGTTATATAGTATTACGCTATAACGTATAGCGTTGTATAGTATTACGTTATATAGTATTACGTTATAACGTATAACGTTATATAGTATTACGTTATAACGTATAGCGTTATATAGTATTACGTTATAACGTATAACGTTATATAGTATTACGTTATAACGTATAACGTTATATAGTATTACGCTATAACGTATAGCGTTATATAGTATTACGTTATAACGCATAACGTTATATAGTATTACGCTATAACGTATAACGTTATATAGTATTACGTTATAACGTATAACGTTATATAGTATTACGTTATAACGTATAACGTTATATAGTATTACGTTATAACGTATAACGTTATATAGTGTTACGCTATAACGTATAACGTTATATAGTATTACGTTATAACGTATAACATTTTATAGTATTACGTTATAACGTATAACGTTATATAGTGTCACCATGTAACGTATAACGTTATATAGTATTACGTTATAACGTATAACGGTATATAGTATTACTTTATAACGTTATATAGTATCACCATATAACGTATAACGTTATATAGTATTACGTTATATCGTATAACGTTATATAGTATTACGTTATAACGTATAACGTTATGTAGTATTACGTTATAACGTATAACGTTATATAGTATTACGTTATAACGTATAACGTTATGCAGTATTACGTTATAACGTATAACGTTATGTAGAATTACGTTATAACGTATAACGTTATATAGTATTACGTTATGACGTATAACGTTATATAGTATTACCATATAACGTATAACGTTATGTAGTATTACGTTATAACGTATAACGTTATATAGTATTACGTTATAACGTATAACGTTATATAGCATTACGTTATAACGTTATATAGTATCACCATATAACGTATAACGTTATATAGTATTACGTTATAACGTATAACGTTATATAGTATTACGCTATAACGTATAACGTTATATAGCATTACGTTATAACGTTATATAGTATCACCATATAACGTATAACGTTATATAGTATTACGTTATAACGTATAACGTTATATAGTATTGCGTTATATCGTATAACGTTATATAGTATTACGTTATAACGTATAGCGTTATATAGTATTACGTTATAACGTATAACATTTTATAGTATTACGTTATAACGTATAACGTAATATAGTATCACCATATAACGTATAACGTTATATAGTATTAAGTTATGACGTATAACGTTATATAGTATTACCATATAACGTACAACGTTATATAGTATTATGTTATAACGTATAACGTTATATAGTATTACGTTATAACGTATAACTTTATATAGTATTACGTTATAACGTATAACGTTATATAGTATCACCGTGTAACGTATAACGTTATATAGTATTACGTTATATCGTATAACGTTATATAGTATTACGTTATAACGTATAACGTTATACAGTATTACGTTATAACGTATAACGTTATATAGTATTACGTTATAACGTATAACTTTATGTCGTATTACGTTATAACGTATAACGTTATATAGTATTACCATATAACGTATAACGTTATATAGTATTACGTTATAACGTATAACTTTATGTAGTATTACGTTATAACGTATAACGTTATATAGTATTACGTTATAACGTATAACGTTATATAGTATTACGTTATAACGTATAACGTTATATAGTATTACGATATAACATATAACGTTATATAGTATTACGTTATAACGTATAACATTTTATAGTATTACGTTATAACGTATAACGTTATATAGTATCACAATGTAACGTATAACGTTATATAGTATTACGTTATAACGTATAACGTTATATAGTATTACGTTATAACGTATAACGTTATATAGTATTACGTTATAACGTATAACGTTATATAGTATTACGTTATAACGTATAACGTTATATAGTATTACGTTATAACGTATAACGTTATATAGTATTACGTTATAACGTATAACGTTATATAGTATTACGTTATAACGTATAACGTTATATAGTATTACGTTATAACGTATAACGTTATATAGTATTACGTTATAACGTATAACGTTATATAGTATTAGGTTATAACGTATAACGTTATATAGCATTACGATATAACGTTATATAGTATCACCATATAACGTATAACGTTATATAGTATTACGTTATAACGTATAACGTTATATAGTATTAAGTTATATCGTATAACGTTATATAGTATTACGGTATAACGTTATATAGTATCACCATATAACGTACAACGTTATATAGTATTACGTTATAACGTATAACGTTATATAGTATTACGTTATAACGTATAACGTTATATAGTATTACGTTATAACGTATAACGTTATATAGCATTACGTTATAACGTTATATAGTATCACCATATAACGTATAACGTTATATAGTATTACGTTATAACGTATAACGTTATATAGTATTAAGTTATATCGTATAACGTTATATAGTATTACGGTATAACGTTATATAGTATCACCATATAACGTACAACGTTATATAGTATTACGTTATAACGTATAACGTTATATAGTATTACGTTATAACGTATAACGTTATATAGTATTACGTTATAACGTATAACGTTATACAGTATTACGTTATAACGTATAACGTTATATAGTATTACGTTATAACGTATAACTTTATGTCGTATTACGTTATAACGTATAGCGTTATATAGTATTACGTTATAACGTATAACGTTATATAGTATTACGTTATAACGTATAACGTTATATAGTATTACGCTATAACGTATAGCGTTATATAGTATTACGTTATAACGTATAACGTTATATAGTATTACGCTATAACGTATAACGTTATATAGTATTACGTTATAACGTATAACGTTATATAGTATTACGTTATAACGTATAACGTTATATAGTATTACGTTATAACGTATAACGGTATATAGTATTACGTTATAACGTTATATAGTATCACCATATAACGTATAACGTTATATAGTATTACGGTATATCGTATAACGTTATATAGTATTACGTTATAACGTATAACGTTATGTAGTATTACGTTATAACGTATAACGTTATATAGTATTACGTTATAACGTATAACGTTATGCAGTATTACGTTATAACGTATAACGTTATGTAGAATTACGTTATAACGTATAACGTTATATAGTATTACGTTATGACGTATAACGTTATATAGTATTACCATATAACGTATAACGTTATGTAGTATTACGTTATAACGTATAACGTTATATAGTATTACGTTATAACGTATAACGTTATATAGCATTACGTTATAACGTTATATAGTATCACCATATAACGTATAACGTTATATAGTATTACGTTATAACGTATAACGTTATATAGTATTACGCTATAACGTATAACGTTATATAGCATTACGTTATAACGTTATATAGTATCACCATATAACGTATAACGTTATATAGTATTACGTCATAACGTATAACGTTATATAGTATTGCGTTATAACGTATAACGTTATATAGTATTACGTTATAACGTATAGCGTTATATAGTATTACGTTATAACGTATAACATTTTATAGTATTACGTTATAACGTATAACGTAATATAGTATCACCATATAACGTATAACGTTATATAGTATTAAGTTATGACGTATAACGTTATATAGTATTACCATACAACGTACAACGTTATATAGTATTATGTTATAACGTATAACGTTATATAGTATTACGTTATAACGTATAACTTTATATAGTATTACGTTATAACGTATAACGTTATATAGTATCACCGTGTAACGTATAACGTTATATAGTATTACGTTATAACGTATAACGTTATATAGTATTACGTTATAACGTATAACGTTATATAGTATTACGTTATAACGTATAACGTTATATAGTATTACGTTATAACGTATAACGTTATATAGCATTACGTTATAACGTTATATAGTATCACCATATAACGTATAACGTTATATAGTATTACGTTATAACGTATAACGTTATATAGTCTTAAGTTATATCGTATAACGTTATATAGTATTACGGTATAACGTTATATAGTATCACCATATAACGTACAACGTTATATAGTATTACGTTATAACGTATAACTTTATGTCGTATTACGTTATAACGTATAACGTTATATAGTATTACGTTATATCGTATAACGTTATATAGTATTACGTTATAACGTATAACGTTATACAGTATTACGTTATAACGTATAACGTTATATAGTATTACGTTATAACGTATAACTTTATGTCGTATTACGAGATAACGTATAACGTTATATAGTATTACCATATAACGTATAACGTTATATAGTATTACGTTATAACGTATAACTTTATGTAGTATTACGTTATAACGTATAACGTTATATAGTATTACGTTATAACGTATAACGTTATATAGTATTACGTTATAACGTATAACGTTATATAGTATTACGATATAACATATAACGTTATATAGTATTACGTTATAACGTATAACATTTTATAGTATTACGTTATAACGTATAACGTTATATAGTATCACCATGTAACGTATAACGTTATATAGTATTACGTTATAACGTATAACGTTATATAGTATTACGTTATAACGTATAACGTTATATAGTATTACGTTATAACGTATAACGTTATATAGTATTACGTTATAACGTATAACGTTATATAGTATTACGTTATAACGTATAACGTTATATAGTATTACGTTATAACGTATAACGTTATATAGTATTACGTTATAACGTATAACGTTATATAGTATTACGTTATAACGTATAACGTTATATAGCATTACGTTATAACGTTATATAGTATCACCATATAACGTATAACGTTATATAGTATTACGTTATAACGTATAACGTTATATAGTATTAAGTTATATCGTATAACGTTATATAGTATTACGGTATAACGTTATATAGTATCACCATATAACGTACAACGTTATATAGTATTACGTTATAACGTATAACGTTATATAGTATTACGTTATAACGTATAACGTTATATAGTATTACGTTATAACGTATAACGTTATATAGCATTACGTTATAACGTTATATAGTATCACCATATAACGTATAACGTTATATAGTATTACGTTATAACGTATAACGTTATATAGTATTAAGTTATATCGTATAACGTTATATAGTATTACGTTATAACGTATAACGTTATACAGTATTACGTTATAACGTATAACGTTATATAGTATTACGTTATAACGTATAACTTTATGTCGTATTACGTTATAACGTATAACGTTATATAGTATTACCATATAACGTATAACGTTATATAGTATTACGTTATAACGTATAACTTTATATAGTATTACGTTATAACGTATAACGTTATATAGTATTACGTTATAACGTATAACGTTATATAGTATTACGTTATAACGTATAACGTTATATAGTATTACGATATAACATATAACGTTATATAGTATTACGTTACAACGTATAACATTTTATTGTATTACGTTATAACGTATAACGTTATATAGTATCACCATGTAACGTATAACGTTATATAGTATTACGTTATAACGTATAACGTTATATAGTATTACGTTATAACGTATAACGTTATATAGTATTACGTTATAACGTATAACGTTATATAGTATTACGTTATAACGTATAACGTTATATAGTATTACGTTATAACGTATAACGTTATATAGTATTACGTTATAACGTATAACGTTATATAGTATTACGTTATAACGTATAACGTTATATAGTATTACGTTATAACGTATAACGTTATATAGCATTACGTTATAACGTTATATAGTATCACCATATAACGTATAACGTTATATAGTGTTACGTTATAACGTATAACGTTATATAGTATTAAGTTATATCGTATAACGTTATATAGTATTACGGTATAACGTTATATAGTATCACCATATAACGTACAACGTTATATAGTATTACGTTATAACGTATAACGTTATATAGTATTACGTTATAACGTATAACGTTATATAGTATTACGTTATAACGTATAACGTTATATAGCATTACGTTATAACGTTATATAGTATCACCATATAACGTATAACGTTATATAGTATTACGTTATAACGTATAACGTTATATAGTATTAAGTTATATCGTATAACGTTATATAGTATTACGGTATAACGTTATATAGTATCACCATATAACGTACAACGTTATATAGTATTACGTTATAACGTATAACGTTATATAGTATTACGTTATAACGTATGACGTTATATAGTATTACGCTATAACGTATAACGTTATATAGTATTACGTTATAACGTATAACATTTTATAGCATTACGTTATAACGTATAACGTTATATAGTATCACCATGTAACGTATAACGTTATATAGTATTGCGTTATAACGTATAACGTTATATAGTATTACGTTATAACGTATAACGTTATATAGTATTACGTTATATCGTATAGCGTTATATAGTATCACCATATAACGTATAACGTTATATAGTATTACGTTATAACGCTATATAGTATCACCATATAACGTATAACGTTATATAGTATTACGTTATAACGTATAACGTTATATAGTATTACCTTATAACGTATAACGTTATATAGTATTACGTTATAACGTATAACATTATATAGTATTACGTTATAACGTATAACATTATATAGTATTACGTTATAACGTATAACGTTATGCAGTATTACGTTATAACGTATAACGTTATGTAGAATTACGTTATAACGTATAACGTTATATAGTATTACGTTATGACGTATAACGTTATATAGTATTACCATATAACGTATAACGTTATGTAGTATTACGTTATAACGTATAACGTTATATAGTATTACGTTATAACGTATAACGTTATATAGCATTACGTTATAACGTTATATAGTATCACCATATAACGTATAACGTTATATAGTATTACGTTATAACGTATAACGTTATATAGTATTACGCTATAACGTATAACGTTATATAGCATTACGTTATAACGTTATATAGTATCACCATATAACGTATAACGTTATATAGTATTACGTTATAACGTATAACGTTATATAGTATTGCGTTATAACGTATAACGTTATATAGTATTACGTTATAACGTATAGCGTTATATAGTATTACGTTATAACGTATAACATTTTATAGTATTACGTTATAACGTATAACGTAATATAGTATCACCATATAACGTATAACGTTATATAGTATTAAGTTATGACGTATAACGTTATATAGTATTACCATATAACGTACAACGTTATATAGTATTATGTTATAACGTATAACGTTATATAGTATTACGTTATAACATATAACTTTATATAGTATTACGTTATAACGTATAACGTTATATAGTATCACCGTGTAACGTATAACGTTATATAGTATTACGTTATAACGTATAACGTTATATAGTATTACGTTATAACGTATAACGTTATATAGTATTACGTTATAACGTATAACGTTATATAGTATTACGTTATAACGTATAACGTTATATAGCATTACGTTATAACGTTATATAGTATCACCATATAACGTATAACGTTATATAGTATTACGTTATAACGTATAACGTTATATAGTCTTAAGTAATATCGTATGACGTTATATAGTATTACGGTATAACGTTATATAGTATCACCATATAACGTACAACGTTATATAGTATTACGTTATAACGTATAACTTTATGTCGTATTACGTTATAACGTATAACGTTATATAGTATTACGTTATATCGTATAACGTTATATAGTATTACGTTATAACGTATAACGTTATACAGTATTACGTTATAACGTATAACGTTATATAGTATTACGTTATAACGTATAACTTTATGTCGTATTACGTTATAACGTATAACGTTATATAGTATTACCATATAACGTATAACGTTATATAGTATTACGTTATAACGTATAACTTTATGTAGTATTACGTTATAACGTATAACGTTATATAGTATTACGTTATAACGTATAACGTTATATAGTATTACGTTATAACGTATAACGTTATATAGTATTACGATATAACATATAACGTTATATAGTATTACGTTATAACGTATAACGTTATGCAGTATTACGTTATAACGTATAACGTTATGTAGAATTACGTTATAACGTATAACGTTATATAGTATTACGTTATGACGTATAACGTTATATAGTATTACCATATAACGTATAACGTTATGTAGTATTACGTTATAACGTATAACGTTATATAGTATTACGTTATAACGTATAACGTTATATAGCATTACGTTATAACGTTATATAGTATCACCATATAACGTATAACGTTATATAGTATTACGTTATAACGTATAACGTTATATAGTATTACGCTATAACGTATAACGTTATATAGCATTACGTTATAACGTTATATAGTATCACCATATAACGTATAACGTTATATAGTATTACGTTATAACGTATAACGTTATATAGTATTGCGTTATAACGTATAACGTTATATAGTATTACGTTATAACGTATAGCGTTATATAGTATTACGTTATAACGTATAACATTTTATAGTATTACGTTATAACGTATAACGTAATATAGTATCACCATATAACGTATAACGTTATATAGTATTAAGTTATGACGTATAACGTTATATAGTATTACCATATAACGTACAACGTTATATAGTATTATGTTATAACGTATAACGTTATATAGTATTACGTTATAACGTATAACTTTATATAGTATTACGTTATAACGTATAACGTTATATAGTATCACCGTGTAACGTATAACGTTATATAGTATTACGTTATAACGTATAACGTTATATAGTATTACGTTATAACGTATAACGTTATATAGTATTACGTTATAACGTATAACGTTATATAGTATTACGTTATAACGTATAACGTTATATAGCATTACGTTATAACGTTATATAGTATCACCGTATAACGTATAACGTTATATAGTATTACGTTATAACGTATAACGTTATATAGTCTTAAGTTATATCGTATAACGTTATATAGTATTACGGTATAACGTTATATAGTATCACCATATAACGTACAACGTTATATAGTATTACGTTATAACGTATAACTTTATGTCGTATTACGTTATAACGTATAACGTTATATAGTATTACGTTATATCGTATAACGTTATATAGTATTACGTTATAACGTATAACGTTATACAGTATTACGTTATAACGTATAACGTTATATAGTATTACGTTATAACGTATAACTTTATGTCGTATTACGTTATAACGTATAACGTTATATAGTATTACCATATAACGTATAACGTTATATAGTATTACGTTATAACGTATAACTTTATGTAGTATTACGTTATAACGTATAACGTTATATAGTATTACGTTATAACGTATAACGTTATATAGTATAACGTTATATAGTATTACGTTATAACGTATAACGTTATATAGTATTACGATATAACATATAACGTTATATAGTATTACGTTATAACGTATAACATTTTATAGTATTACGTTATAACGTATAACGTTATATAGTATCACCATGTAACGTATAACGTTATATAGTATTACGTTATAACGTATAACGTTATATAGTATTACGTTATAACGTATAACGTTATATAGTATTACGTTATAACGTATAACGTTATATAGTATTACGTTATAACGTATAACGTTATATAGTATTACGTTATAACGTATAACGTTATATAGTATTACGCTATAACGTATAACGTTATATAGTATTACGTTATAACGTATAACGTTATATAGTATTACGTTATAACGTATAACGTTATATAGTATTACGTTATAACGTATAACGTTATATAGCATTACGATATAACGTTATATAGTATCACCATATAACGTATAACGTTATATAGTATTACGTTATAACGTATAACGTTATATAGTATTAAGTTATATCGTATAACGTTATATAGTATTACGGTATAACGTTATATAGTATCACCATATAACGTACAACGTTATATAGTATTACGTTATAACGTATAACGTTATATAGTATTACGTTATAACGTATAACGTTATATAGTATTACGTTATAACGTATAACGTTATATAGCATTACGTTATAACGTTATATAGTATCACCATATAACGTATAACGTTATATAGTATTACGTTATAACGTATAACGTTATATAGTATTAAGTTATATCGTATAACGTTATATAGTATTACGGTATAACGTTATATAGTATCACCATATAACGTACAACGTTATATAGTATTACGTTATAACGTATAACGTTATATAGTATTACGTTATAACGTATAACGTTATATAGTATTACGTTATAACGTATAGCGTTATATAGTATTACGTTATAACGTATAACGTTATATAGTATTACGTTATAACGTATAACGTTATATAGTATTACGTTATAACGTATAGCGTTATATAGTATTACGTTATAACGTATAACGTTATATAGTATTACGTTATAACGTATAACGTTATATAGTATTACGCTATAACGTATAGCGTTATATAGTATTACGTTATAACGTATAACGTTATATAGTATTACGCTATAACGTATAACGTTATATAGTATTACGTTATAACGTATAACGTTACATAGTATTACGTTATAACGTATAATGTTATATAGTATTACGTTATAACGTATAACGTTATATAGTGTTACGCTATAACGTATAACGTTATATAGTATTACGTTATAACGTATAACATTTTATAGTATTACGTTATAACGTATAACGTTATATAGTATCACCATATAACGTATAACGTTATATAGTATTACGTTATATCGTATAACGTTATATAGTATTACGTTATAACGTATAACGTTATGTAGTATTACGTTATAACGTATAACGTTATATAGTATTACGTTATAACGTATAACGTTATGCAGTATTACGTTATAACGTATAACGTTATGTAGAATTACGTTATAACGTATAACGTTATATAGTATTACGTTATGACGTATAACGTTATATAGTATTACCATATAACGTATAACGTTATGTAGTATTACGTTATAACGTATAACGTTATATAGTATTACGTTATAACGTATAACGTTATATAGCATTACGTTATAACGTTATATAGTATCACCATATAACGTATAACGTTATATAGTATTACGTTATAACGTATAACGTTATATAGTATTACGCTATAACGTATAACGTTATATAGCATTACGTTATAACGTTATATAGTATCACCATATAACGTATAACGTTATATAGTATTACGTTATAACGTATAACGTTATATAGTATTGCGTTATAACGTATAACGTTATATAGTATTACGTTATAACGTATAGCGTTATATAGTATTACGTTATAACGTATAACATTTTATAGTATTACGTTATAACGTATAACGTAATATAGTATCACCATATAACGTATAACGTTATATAGTATTAAGTTATGACGTATAACGTTATATAGTATTACCATATAACGTACAACGTTATATAGTATTATGTTATAACGTATAACGTTATATAGTATCACCATATAACGTACAACGTTATATAGTATTACGTTATAACGTATAACGTTATATAGTATTACGTTATAACGTATAACGTTATATAGTATTACGTTATAACGTATAACGTTATATAGCATTACGTTATAACGTTATATAGTATCACCATATAACGTATAACGTTATATAGTATTACGTTATAACGTATAACGTTATACAGTATTACGTTATAACGTATAACGTTATATAGTATTACGTTATAACGTATAACTTTATGTCGTATTACGTTATAACGTATAACGTTATATAGTATTACCATATAACGTATAACGTTATATAGTATTACGTTATAACGTATAACTTTATGTAGTATTACGTTATAACGTATAACGTTATATAGTATTACGTTATAACGTATAACGTTATATAGTATTACGTTATAACGTATAACGTTATATAGTATTACGATATAACATATAACGTTATATAGTATTACGTTATAACGTATAACATTTTATAGTATTACGTTATAACGTATAACGTTATATAGTATTACCATATAACGTATAACGTTATATAGTATTACGTTATAACGTATAACTTTATGTAGTATTACGTTATAACGTATAACGTTATATAGTATTACGTTATAACGTATAACGTTATATAGTATTACGCTATAACGTATAACGTTATATAGCATTACGTTATAACGTTATATAGTATCACCATATAACGTATAACGTTATATAGTATTACGTTATAACGTATAACGTTATATAGTATTAAGTTATATCGTATAACGTTATATAGTATTACGGTATAACGTTATATAGTATCACCATATAACGTACAACGTTATATAGTATTACGTTATAACGTATAACGTTATATAGTATTACGTTATAACGTATAACGTTATATAGTATTACGTTATAACGTATAACGTTATATAGCATTACGTTATAACGTTATATAGTATCACCATATAACGTATAACGTTATATAGTATTACGTTATAACGTATAACGTTATATAGTATTAAGTTATATCGTATAACGTTATATAGTATTACGGTATAACGTTATATAGTATCACCATATAACGTACAACGTTATATAGTATTACGTTATAACGTATAACGTTATATAGTATTACGTTATAACGTATGACGTTATATAGTATTACGCTATAACGTATAACGTTATATAGTATTACGTTATAACGTATAACATTTTATAGCATTACGTTATAACGTATAACGTTATATAGTATCACCATGTAACGTATAACGTTATATAGTATTGCGTTATAACGTATAACGTTATATAGTATTACGTTATAACGTATAACGTTATATAGTATTACGTTATATCGTATAACGTTATATAGTATCACCATATAACGTATAACGTTATATAGTATTACGTTATAACGCTATATAGTATCACCATATAACGTATAACGTTATATAGTATTACGTTATATCGTATAACGTTATATAGTATTACGTTATAACGTATAACGTTATGTAGTATTACGTTATAACGTATAACGTTATATAGTATTACGTTATAACGTATAACGTTATGTAGTATTACGTTATAACGTATAGCGTTATGTAGTATTACGTTATAACATATAACGTTATATAGTATTACGTTATGACGTATAACGTTATATAGTATTACCATATAACGTATAACGTTATATACTATTACGTTATAACGTTATATAGTATCACCATATAACGTATAACGTTATATAGTATTACGTTATATCGTATAACGTTATATAGTGTTACGTTATAACGTATAACGTTATATAGTATTACGTTATAACGTATAACGTTATATAGTATTACGTTATAACGTATAACGTTATATAGTATTACGTTATAACGTATAACATTATATAGTATTACCTTATAACGTATAACGTTATATAGTATTACGTTATAACGTATAACATTATATAGTATTACGTTATAACGTATAACATTATATAGTATTACGTTATAACGTATAACGTTATATAGTATCACCATGTAACGTATAACGTTATATAGTATCACCATGTAACGTATAACGTTATATAGTATCACCATGTAACGTATAACGTTATATAGTATTACGTTATAACGTATAACGTTATGCAGTATTACGTTATAACGTATAACGTTATGTAGAATTACGTTATAACGTATAACGTTATATAGTATTACGTTATGACGTATAACGTTATATAGTATTACCATATAACGTATAACGTTATGTAGTATTACGTTATAACGTATAACGTTATATAGTATTACGTTATAACGTATAACGTTATATAGCATTACGTTATAACGTTATATAGTATCACCATATAACGTATAACGTTATATAGTATTACGTTATAACGTATAACGTTATATAGTATTACGTTATATCGTATAACGTTATATAGTATCACCGTGTAACGTATAACGTTATATAGTATTACGTTATAACGTATAACGTTATATAGTATTACGTTATAACGTATAACGTTATATAGTATTACGTTATAACGTATAACGTTATATAGTATTACGTTATAACGTATAACGTTATATAGCATTACGTTATAACGTTATATAGTATCACCATATAACGTATAACGTTATATAGTATTACGTTATAACGTATAACGTTATATAGTCTTAAGTTATATCGTATAACGTTATATAGTATTACGGTATAACGTTATATAGTATCACCATATAACGTACAACGTTATATAGTATTACGTTATAACGTATAACTTTATGTCGTATTACGTTATAACGTATAACGTTATATAGTATTACGTTATATCGTATAACGTTATATAGTATTACGTTATAACGTATAACGTTATACAGTATTACGTTATAACGTATAACGTTATATAGTATTACGTTATAACGTATAACTTTATGTCGTATTACGAGATAACGTATAACGTTATATAGTATTACCATATAACGTATAACGTTATATAGTATTACGTTATAACGTATAACTTTATGT